>NC_067492.1:56588005-56872561 GCF_947179515.1 Apodemus sylvaticus | reverse complement strand
TTTGTTTTTTTTTTTCTATTTTGTACTTAAATTTTCATTCTATACTCACAATCCCTTTTGTCACCCTTCTCCAGATAGGGTTTCCTGATGACTGACTGCACTTCAGGCTTCCTACATTTTGATCTGAGCTAAGAAAGAAACCTTATCAACTTTAGCTCCATATAACAAACTTTAGCTCCATATCAATCTTAAGAGGGAGGTCAAGGCCTGAAGGGCAAGGCTTGCTGAAGAGCACACAGATGGTGAGAAGTATTACAGTTTTGTGTCAAAGCATTTTTAGGGTATAAGATATACACACATAGTTGCCTTTTTCTGCTTTACTCCTCCATCCACCGTCCTTCAAGAATATCTTGTCTGATAGGTAAATTATGGAAATCTAATTTTGTGAAAAAATATGTGCTTTGATGTACCAGTAGAATGTAACTATACATACAAGCATATAAGGACTGCCCTGACAGAACAATAACTCTGTCTGCTCTGTCTGCCCTGTCTGTCCGTCTCTCTGTCTGTCTCTCTGTCTGTCTGTCTCTCTCTTTCTCCCTCCTTCTCTCCCTCCCTCCCTCTCTCCCATTATCACGTTCTGTTGCTTTCTGTCTATCTGTCTCTTTTATATTATAGTGAGGCCTGCATTTTAGTTTTGAACAACTCTTTTTTTTTTTTTTTTTTTTTTTTTTTTTGTCTGTAGGACTGGCATAGATGTTTCCTGCTCAGGCTTCAAATTAACAGCAACTTTCTTCTCCACCTAAATTGACAACAGAGTACATGGGAACAAACTTAATAAGTAATAACATTGTACTGATCTTCCCCATTTGTCATTGCCCTTTATCAATGTCTTATTCTTGGGCAAAAGCCAGAATGGCTTAAACCAGAGTATGTTTTGGGTTCTTTTGATGAATTTCTGGTATTGATTCTGTTTATACATTAAAGACAATGTTCTAATTGTACAAAACTAAGCCCAACATGTGAAATGCAGTCATAAAGGCACTTCCTACTGCCCTTCAATGCCCTGGCTCTAACAGGATGTGTGCATGCTGAAATGCTAATCATGTGTTCAAACATGCCTTTAATCTCAGACAAAATTTCCATCTACAACTTCTTCTGGATATTCTACATTGGCTTCAAAATTTCTTATATTTGACTGAATGAAAGACCATCACTTCAACAATGGAAAATACAAAGGCTTTTCAAAGGAAGGCACAATGAAGGAAACATATTTTTTAGCTTATTTTCTTAACTTCAAGAGGTGACCCTTATTATCTGATGTTGGATCTGTAGATGGGGATTTCTTTCCATTTTGACCCAGAAAGTCCTGAAGAAGAGGGGGTTCAGATTTATTAAAAGAACATAGTATGTCTCTGAGAAGTTGTGTATTAAGATCACTGTGTGAAGAAAGAAAAACTGACAAATCTGCACAGGGTTACTCTGTGTCACAAAGACTACCAACTCCCTTTGGAGAGTCTATCTCATCATCTATGGTAGATTTCTCTTCAGATTTGACCCATAGCTCATCCTCAACAGTGCTCACCTTTTCCACCAATCCCATATTGCTCTGTGACCTCTTGGCACTCACTGTACTCCATTTATCAAACTCTATTATGAAAACCTTTATTCCAGCCTGATGTTCAATGTAATGCTAGAGAAGAGACTCTGGCATGAGTTTATATCCTGCAGTCTTTCAAATTCTAAGAAAAGAAACTGTCACATGGGGTATTGGGTTTAAAGAAAGATTTTAGTTGTATTTTGAAACCTCAATTCTGGAACTTTAGGTAGGATGCTGTTAGGGTGAGATGGAGTGTTATCATAATGAACCAGCTCTCAGTCAGGTGATAAAATAAATATCTGCTTATTGACAGAGGACTGTGCTATTGCTCTGCCTATCTTGAGGTTCCATTCAAGGCTATTATCCTTTTAACAGCATGTACCTAGGAAGACAGAGGATGAAGATGGTTTAGATACATCTTATCACTGTATCAATAACTTGTCATGGAGCTTCCTCTAGATAAACTTGAACAGTATTCTCATGATCAGTCATTTACTCTAAAGCAATCACATGCCTTGTTATAAAGATAATGGCAACTTTTGATGAGTAACTAGCTATCTCTTTTCTGATCCTCTATTCTATAATTTTAAAAAGTAGAGTTTCTGGAGATGCTTGTACATTTGGTAAATGGCAAGGTACCAAAAAGCAGCATCTCTTCATCTATACCTTGAATATCAATAAATTTAGTTAATGCAGATCACTTGCCTACTTTTCCTTAATATCCTAACATGAAACTTAAGTTACTATGAGTTGAGAAGTAGCTATCTTTGATACAAAACAAGGTAGATTGTAAAAGTGCCTGTCTATCCAGAGTCTTAGAGTATGGTCTTATTTGATATTTATTCTTTGTAAATGAATTTAATAAAAAAAACAAGATGAATCTTATGATCACAGAGAGCCTAATATCCACTGACTACTGTGCTATAAGTGGAGAAGACACACAAACAGAGGAAAAAGAGCATGTGAGGAGAAAATGATGCCCATAGTGAGGTTGCCACAAGCTAAGAAACTCCAGGAGCCTCCATGATGATTACTTTGAATTCTCAGAGGGATCATGGCCTTGTTGATTGCTTACCCTTTAATTTATTGGCTTTAGAACTGGAGACAACATATTTCTGCTGTGCTGATACCATCAAGTCTTTGGTAACTGTTTAATACAGACAGGCTCAACAAGCTTCTTCAGGCCTTTCATAAAGCAAATGGGATAATTTTTCTTCTCACAATAAATGAGGTTGGTGACATAAATTCTTCAATTTAGGAGGTCTTGGCCTTAAACAAATGTCTTCTTCCCTTCCATGTTTAATCTGTGTTCTCTTGTCCATCTCAGTGAGACTTAGCAGGGGAAATGTATTTTATAACATACCACACATTTTAGAGTCGTTTGCCTCTATAGCCCTACATCCAGCATCTAAAGCATGCCCTCATGCTGTAGCATTTCACTGCTGTTAAATGAACACATTACTGGGGCTGAAGCTCCAGTCTGTCATTAACTCATGTGACCTTTGACTCATTGGTTTGTCTTTTTACAAAGGGGCACAATATCTCTTCTCTATCTTGCAGATTTAAATGATACCATGTATATAGAACATCCTTCATAGTGTTGACACACAGTAGGCATTGAGATTAATGGGAGCTGCTGGACATCCTTTATAGTGTGACACATACTAGGCATATCTTTTATAGTGTTGACACATTGAAATTAATGGGAGCTGCTGGCTAGCTTCCCTTTCTTCTTTAATTCTAACCTGGGCCCTGTTTAATTTTGTGCTTTCACATTCTCCGTCTCTGTCTCTCTCTCTCATGTATGTGTGTGTGTGTGTGTGTGTGTGTGTGTGTATGTATGTGTGTTTGTGTGTGTATGCATGTGCATGTGCACACACACAGGTACACTTGGGTACATGCATGCATATATGGAAGCCAGATGTAAATATCAGGTATCTTCCTGAGTCACCCTCCACCTTAGTTTTTGAGACACTGTCTCTCTCTGAACCTGGAGCCAACTGATTGCCTTTGCTGACTGGCCAGCAAGCTAGAGGAATTTTCCTGTCTTCACCTTCCAATAACTAGAATTATATGCAGGTGTCACAAATCTGGATATTCTTATGTGGGTGCATGGGATATATTTCAAATCCTCATGCTTGCACAGCAAACATTTTGCTGACTGAACTGCCTTTCCAAGCTCTATATTCCTTTCAATGACTTTGGTCTGCAATCTCTACATCTACTTAGGTCTCTGGTATATCTGTAGTATCTGGCAATATAGGGATCATGAGTACTGTTGTCTTGTTCCCAGAGTGAGTTATTTTATTTATTTTATAGTTTCCATAGATCTTCCTTGGAGTTATGCAAAGACATACATTTGGTGAGTATTATCTTGATTGCATTTTTCTGAGAATAGGTTAGAATAAGAGAAAAGATCTTGGGGTCTGAAATGAGAAGCATTTAGATGAATTCATTTTGAGTCTTTTAATTGGCAAGGATTGCTAGTTCTTGAAAGCTGAGTGCATCATTTTAACTTGTATATTTATAGATTTATGAAAGTCTGTTTCTAAGGACTGTTTTTAGGATCATTGGTTCCAAGGAAATTGTGGTACACAGACCATGTTCTCCTTGGAGAGATAGATTAAAGGGTTATTGCTTTTAAAGTCAGTAAAATAACACTCTGACACACTTGTTTGAACTTTTTAAACACAGTGTTGGGAAACTTGGTTGGATACTGAGAATTGGGGCACATATCATTTCTAAAACCTGGAGGAATTCAACTTCTCCTTTCCTATAGTTCTCTACCAGAATCCCACATCTGTGTGTCCTATGAGCTGGGCATATCTGAGTATATTGAATGTTGCCAAGTTTGCACAAATTGGGACTGGTCTCACCAATATATTTCCACTTTTAAAAAGTAATATTGTATCAGCAAACAGCTAAAGAGACATTATAATGAAAAAGCATAATACCAAGCATCAATCATCTTCCATATAATCCTTCTCATTACCTACTGAACTAGATGCTACCAATCTTATTAGGACTAATATTGGTGGAAATTTTCTCCTTTTTATTTTATCTTTGACCACATGCTCTTTTGAGATGCTCCCAACTTAAAGTTTAGCACATTTGCT
Organism: Apodemus sylvaticus; assembly: GCF_947179515.1. Classification (NCBI taxonomy): domain Eukaryota; kingdom Metazoa; phylum Chordata; class Mammalia; order Rodentia; family Muridae; genus Apodemus; species Apodemus sylvaticus. The sequence continues at coordinate 56,867,905 of NC_067492.1, read as the reverse complement.
CTTGTCTATCTTTAGAGCTTTCTCTTCAGCTCTGTGATCCCTAGGACTGGAGGTGATCTGAGCCCAAGCATGAGAGTAGTACCCTGATTTTAATTCAGCTAGGGCTAGAGGAAGACACAGGGTCCAGTATAGATAACAGACAGAAACTCGTGGCTGCCAACAGGTCAGTTCTTAGACTTGAGCAAGTACCAGTGAGGAGTTCTGACAACTTGGTGTTAGAGAAAAATGTTTTAAGTCAGGAAAAAGGACTGACATTTTACCAAGTCAAACAGGAAGTGACAACTAATTAGGTAAATTAATTCATTTCTCTGAGTATGAGTTTCTTGAAAGGTAAAAATTATAATGCTTGATGGAGTGATGGCTCATCAGGTGGCTTACAACTCCAGCTTCAGGGGATCAGACACCTCTAATGGCCTCAGCAGAACCTTAATGCCTGATTCTGCTTAATACAGAACCTTAACACACACACACAAATAAAAATAAAATTAAAATTTATAATGAATAACAAATAGTATATACCTCATAACTAAAGGTAGGAGACAATAGCAACACTTTACTCAGCAGCCCTGTGTTCCAGGGATGTGTTCCAAGGTTCACAGTGGATAGCTGAAGCCATGGGGTGTATTGAGCCCCATGTATACTAAGTTTTTGTTCTTAAACTTATATATACAGATTTCATCTTTTCCATTTTAAGAAGCACTAGACATACAGTATTCCTCTATTTTTTGCAATTTGAGATGTGAGAGGATAGTGTACATTTCCTTTTTGTGCACATATATAGATAAAATTCATTCTCCAGTTGTCACAGTAGTGGTAATAATGACAAAGTTTGTGGCAGCCTTTACAACTTTGATGAAAAGGGTCACAATCTCAATAAAGAAGACAGAATTACTGGTTGTGGTTTGCTTGCTTATACTGATGATATCTCCTCTTTCTTTAATTCAACATTATCTTTGTGATTTTAAAATTCTTTTCTTTGGTCATTTCTCTGTGTATTCCTTTTTCCTAAGGACAAATACTGTTTTACTTCTAGGTCCTTTCATTTCAACTGTTAATGCATTCAGAATATTTTCCACAGATACTTACCATCTTCAGATATTGTGTTAAGTATTAGCACTGAATTGTGCATTACTTCATGACAGTTTAAACTGTAAGAAATTCATCCTTACCATAGATGTTAGGAACTTCAGCAGGATAAGTTCCTTGTTCCTCATTAAAAATGCTAAGGATTTTGCCTAAAAAAAAAAACAAAAAAACTCACTGCATAGTTTTCCCCTGATGCATTCGACCTGTCAGCAGCAGTGCACTAATGCCAATGTTGAAGTAAGAATCGATTAAACATAACCTCACATCACAGTGGTGGACATCCTGGACTTACAGCTCTGCCCTCTTCTGGGAAGCCTCGAAATGATTGTTTCAAAACTAAATTTTTTCTTCTATATAACTTAGATTATAGTCTTATAAACTGTGAAGCATTCACGTGAAAGACACATGGACAGAGTTTAGGAAATGCTACCTCTTCCTGTGCTCTTTTCACCTGCTGATGCCAGGTGGTATCAGGCTTGCTGAGTTGCACTACCAAGCCTCTAGTTCTCTTGACAATTGTTGACAGGCTCATACTGAATTCATAGTGCTTATAATTATGAGATACAGAAGAAAACTGTCAGTATTTTATCATCCTGAACGTTCAACCAGTCCTGCTGCCTATGCCATAGATCCAATGTTTTAGATACCCCACCCATTCCACAGCTCTAATGTTCTAGCATATGCCAGACAAAATATACCTGTTAAGCAATAATTAGCTTGCACTTATTCCTTGTAAAAACCAAAGGCACTTGTAAGGAGACATTCTGACAAGCATGAATTATTCAGTTTTTCTACACTGCATGAATATAGTTTGAGTCATAAGTTAAAATAAAAGGAAATAAAGAAAAAGAGGGCCAGGGAGATAGCTCAGTTAGTAAAGGACTTGTCATGCAAGCATGAAGACCCAAGTTGGAATCCAAAATATACATAAAAAAGCCAGGTGCCATAGTACACACCTCAAAGTCCCAGTTTTGGATAGGAAGAGACAAAAAAATGCTGCTCAGAGCCTGCTAATCAATCAGTCTGCTTTAGGGTAATGAGAGACACACCCCCCCCTCTCTAAATGAGAGGTAGCTCCTGAAAATCTGCACATGAAGCTGCCTTCTGGTCTCTACAGGTGCACACACATGCAATTTCCATTAGTTTTTATAACAGAACTTCATATATACATTCTTCCTAAATGTGCGATGATTGATAGGGACCTGGTGACCAAGTGACAGATGCTTGCTCTGGCTCCTAAACAGAGGTCTATGAGGCCAAAACTCAACAAAGGCTCACTCTCTGCAACTTTCTAGACAATCCTTACAACAGACTTATATTAATGCAATTTTGCACAAGAGAAAACTTAGAGAGGTCCATTTTTATAATGTGTGAGAAACAGAGCTGATCCTCTGGTTACAAACCTTTCCTTTTAAAATTTAAAGATTTTACCCCTCAAAGAATTTCTCTGAATACTGAATTTACCTCATTTCAATTCCCCTTCTTCCAGCTCCTTCTATACCCCATTCCCTCTCAAATTTGTGAATTCTGTTTATAATTATTATCATAGCGCCGCTGCATGTGCTCGACACTCACCCCCCCCACATACACACACACTCCCTTTATCTCCAACCTTCTTAAGAGCAAGTCCCCAGAATTTACACTGCTTCACTACAGAAACACAGCCAATATAGTTTGGGTCCTTGTATTTCACCATAACTATCGGCTTGACAGCTTCCTACTGTGGGAAGAATAATAATTATTGCCAGTAAGATGAATTAAATTACTTTTGTCAAAGCACATAAAAATCACAAAGCTAGCACGGAGGCATCTTAAACTCCTTTCCCCACAGTCTCTGCACCCCTCCCCTATAGAGACCCATGTGGCCCTAAGAAATTTCTTCTCAATTCTGGTCTATAGGTGAGGGTCACCGTCATTAGTTACAGCCCTAACTCACAGGCAAAAGATAAGGGCTGGATTTCTTTTTTTCTGGACAGAGCTGGTGATGATAATAATGATTACTCATGGCCATTGGACAGAAAGGCACAAAGGCAGTTAGATAGAGAGAGCAGCTCAATGAGATGCAATTATTCATGACATCTTGTAACCGAACAGACTTATGTGGAGACTCAGGGGAATGGTATGATTTTCTTTCTGCTTATGATAGTGATGTAAGGCAGTTATAGATAACTGAAGGTCACAGGACAGTATATGAATATAAAATGTCACTCCTCCTAAGTGCATCAGTGATTTGTGCACTTTTGAGTTTTTTGTCACCATTGTTTTTTTGTTTTTGTTTGTGTATGTGTTTGTTTGTTTGTTTGTGTGTGTGTGTGTGTGTTTTGCTCTCTTTCAAACATGCATGGGTGTATACACATGCTTGCACCCCACCACACATATGTGCACATGCATGCACACGTGCACATGCACACACAGAAACATATATTTACACCAGAAAAATATTTGAATCTTCCTTTAGCACACGAGGAAAAACTAAAATGTATTCTAACTTTTTAAATTAAAGTTGTGATGGGCATACATTTGAACATATTTATGAGTTACAGCATGATGTTTTGACTCATGTGTACATCAAATAATGATTAAAACAAGTAATAAATTGATGGGTAATTAGTTTACCCATCACCTAAAATTTCTACCATTTCTTTATAGTGAATGAACACAGCATTCTCTCTTTCATTGTTTTCAAGTTTATTTACCTTTATATCGTGTTGAGAATATTTTGCCTGAATGTGCATATGTGCACCATATGGCTGGTGTGGATGGAGGCCAGAGAGGTTGTCTGGGCCTCTGCACCTGGAGTTACAGTTGATTATATACCACATATGGGTGCTGGGAACTGAACTTATATCTTCTGCAAGAGCAGCCAGAGGTCCTCACTAGTGAACCTTTTCTACAGTCTCTCAATACTTTTAAATTAAACTTTGTACTTGCTTAGAGGCAGTCAGAATATCACCAAGATAGCTACAAATTCTCTTGCAATTACACAGTGGTATTCTATTGACAGAACATTATATAAACTACATCAGTCAACTGAGGATGAAAAGACTGTGGTCTCCCTGTATAACTAATTTGTGCTGTGCCCTGGCAAACATCTGATTCTAATTTCCATGCCAATTTATAGCTCCCATAATATACAAGGCTAGTGGCTGTTGAAAACAGCAACAGTACAGGGATTGCCAAAGACACATTTTCTAGTGTGTTAGCTATACAAAAGGGGAGATTGCACAGTCTTGAAAGACAAATCTTACACAGCCTTACAATTTCAGCTGTTTTCTTTGAAAGAATAATTTGTGTGTAGGGAATTACATGCTTTATCAACAAAAGAGGAAAATCACAGTCTTCTCATTGTCTCAATTTAATCTTGCTTCCCTTGACCTTTTCCTACTTTTTTGCTGTGTCAGGTCTACTGCTCTGAAGGCAGCAAGATCCTGTCTGTCTTCTTCCTCCTGCACTTCTTCCCCCTGTCTGCTTCCCCCTGACTTCCTTTCCCAATGCCTTTCATCATCTTTGTTGCTCCATTTCTGTCCCAAAGTTTCTGTAGTGTCACCAGTGAATCAGCTAGGATGTTGCTCTTAATTTTAGGGCAATGCTCAAAACAGAATAACAAACTGGAAGGCAGAATCTTGGTTGCATTTGGAACTTTCAACTTATTTATTTATTTATTTTTTATTTGATATATTTTTTTATTTACATTTTAAATGATTTCCCTTTTTATGGCTCCCCACTCCCCGAAAGTCCCATAAGCCATCTTCCCTCCCCCTATTCCCCCATCCACCCCGTCCCACTTCCATGTTCTGGTATTCCCCTATACTGCTGCACTGAGTCTTTCCAGAACCAGGGGCCTCTCCTTCATTCCTCTTGGACATCATTTAATATGTGGATTATGTCTTGGGTATTCCAAGTTTCTAGGCTAATACTCACTTATCAGTGAGTGCATACCATGATTGACCTTTTGAGACTGGGTTGCCTCAGTTAGTATGATGTTCCTCATGCTCCATCCATTTGTCTAAGAATTTCATGAATTCATTGTTTCTAATGGCTGAACAATTAGAAACATTGTGTAAATATACCACATTTTTTGTATCCATTTCTCCATTGAGGGACACCTGGGTTCTTTCCAGCTTCTGGCTATTACAAATAGGGCTGCTATGAACATAGTGGAGCATGTGTCCTTATTACATGCTGGGGAATCCTCTGGGTATATGCTCAGGAGTGGTACAGCAGGGTCCTCCGGAAGTGTCATGCCCAGATTTCTGAGGAACTGCCAGACTGATTTCGAAAGTGGTTGTACCATCTTGCAATCCCACCAGCTGTGGAGGAGTGTTCATCTTTCTCCACATCCTCCCCAACATCTGCTGCCTCCTGAGTTTTTAACCTTAGCCATTCTGACTGGTGTGAGATGAAATCTCAGGGTTGTTTAGATTTGCATTTCCCTAATGACTAATGATGTAACATTTCTTCAGGTGTTTCTCAGCCATCTGAATTTCTTCTGGTGAAAATTCTTTGTTTAGTTCTGCACCCCACTTTTTAATAGGGTTATTTGGTTCTCTGGGATCTATCTTCTTGGGTTCTTTGTATATATTAGATATTCGCCCTCTGTTGGTGACGATTCTTTCCCAATCTGTTGATGGACCTTTTGTCCTTTTGACACTGTCCTTTGCCTTACAGAAACTTTGTAATTTTATGATGTCCCATTTGTCAATTCTTGATCTTAGAGTGTAAGCTATTGGCATTCTGTTCAGGAACTTTCCCCCATGTGCCCATGTCCTCAAGGGTTTTTCCAGTTTCTTTTCTATTAGTTTCAGTGTTTCAGGTTTTATGTGGAGGTCCTTGATCCATTGGAGTTGAACTTAGTACAAGGAGATAAGAATGGATCAATTTGCATTCTTCTGCATGCTGACCTCCAATTAAACTAGCACCATTTGTTGAAAAGGCTATCTTTTTTCCACTGGATGTTTTCAGCTCCTTTGTCAAAGATCAAGTGACCATAGGTGTGTGGGTTCATTTCTGGGTCTTCAATCCTATGTCATTGATCCACTTGCCTGACATTGTACCAATGCCATGCAGTTGTTTTTTTTTTTTTTTTTTTTTTTTTTTTTTTTTTATCACTATTGCTCTGTAGTAATGTTTGAGGTCTGGGATACTGATTCCCCCAGAAGTTCTTTTACTGTTGAGAATAGTTTTAGCTATCCTGGGTTTTTTGTTATTCCAGATGAATTTGAGAATTGCTCTTTCTTTTTTTTTTTAATTTTTTTATTCGATATAATTTATTTACATTTCAAATGATTTCCCTTTTATAGCCCCCCCCCCCACTCCCCGAAAGTCCCGTAAGCCCCCTTCTCTTCCCCTGTCCTCCCACCCACCCCTTCCCACTTCCCCGTTCTGGTTTTGCCGAATACTGTTTCACTGAGTCTTTCCAGAACCAGGGGCCACTCCTCCTTTCTTCTTGTACCTCATTTGATGTGTGGATTATGTTTTGGGTATTCCAGTTGAGAATTGCTCTTTCTAACTCTATGAAGAACTGAGTTGGGATTTTGATGGGGATTGTGTTGAATCTGTAGATTTCTTTTGGCAAGATGGTCATTTTAACTATATTAATCTTGTCAATCCACGAGCATGGAAGATTTTTTCATTTTCTGAGGTCTTCTTCGATTTCCTTCTTTAGAGATCTGAAGTTCTTGTCATATAGGTCTTTCTCTTGTTTGGTTAGAGTCACCCCAGGATATGTTATGCTGTTTGTGGCTATTGTGAACGGTGTCATTTCTCTAATTTCTTTCTCAGTCTGCTGATCCTTTGAGTATAGAAAGGTTACTGATTTGCTTGAGTTGATTTTGTAACCAGCCACTTTGCTGAAATTGTTTATCAACTGTAGGAGCTCTCTGGTAGAGAACCATACAAAGAATCAATAAAACCAGGAGCTGGTTCTTTGAAAAAATGAACAGGATAGATAAACCCTTAGCCAGACTAACCAAAGGGCACAGAAACAGTATCCAAATTAACAAAATTAGACATGAAAAGGGAGATATAACAACAGAAACTGAGGAAATTCAAAAAATTATCAGATCCTACTACAAAAACCTGTACTCAACACAACTGGAGAATCTGGAAAATTTCTTAGACAGATACCAAATACCAAAATTAAATCAGGATCAAATAAATCATCTAAACAGACCCATAACCCCTAAAGAAATAGAACGAGTCATAGAAAGCCTTCCAACCAAAAAAAGCACACGGCCATATGTTTTTAGTGCAGAATTCTATCAGATCTTCAAAGAAGAACTAGCACCAATACTCTTCAAACTATTTCACCAAATACAAACAAAAGGACCACTACCCAACTCATTCTACGAAGCCACAATTATGCTGATACCAAAACCACACAAAGATCCAACAAAGAAAGAGAATTTCAGGCCAATATCCCTTATGAATATTGATGCAAAGATACTAAATAAAATTCTTGCCCACCAAATCCAAGAACACATCAAAACGATCATCCACCATGATCAAGTAGGCTTCATCCCAGGGATACAGGGATGGTTCAATATTCTGAAATCCATCAATGCTATCCACTACATAAACAAACTCAAAAAAAAAAAACAAACCACGTGATCATTTCATTAGATGCTGAAAAAGCATTTGACAAAATTCAGCATCCTTTCATGCTAAAAGTCTTGGAAAGAACAGGAATTCAAGGCCCATATCTAAACATAGTAAAAGCAATATACAGCAAACCAATAGCCAACATCAAACTAAATGGAGAGAAACTTGAAGCAATCCCACTAAAATCAGGTACTAGACAAGGCTGCCCCCTCTCTCCATATCTTTTCAATATATTTCTTGAAGTCCCAGCTATAGTAATTAGACAATATAAGAAGGTCAAATGGAACTTTCGACTTCTTTTCTGCTTTCCCTTTGGGAAGGATAGAAGCTTTCATCACTAGTCTTCTCCATCCCTGTATGTCTTCAAGACTTCATTTATCTTCCTCAGACCCGGTATTCTATCTCTCTGAGCACATCTTACACAACTTTGTGAAGTTGACTGATACATGTGAATGCTTCCTGGTGACTCTTTCACAAAGAATCTTATGGTGATATTTCTCCTCTAAGCTTCTTAGGCACTCTTTACCCATACTTAGTTGTTTTCTCAGGAAGATCAGAGTTACATAGTGTCTATGTGATCCTCACATGTCCTGGCAATGCTTCTATTTCCCCCATTTTGAAATTTGTCCTAATGTGCCAGGGAATACTAGGACTTGTCCCTTCTTGCTAACTGAAACTTTGAACCTATTCACTAGTAATGTGACGTTTTAAGTTTTGGTCTTCCAGAAAATGAAAGACTGATTTCTGATTGTCCCAGATGAGAATAAGTGAATCTTTGTTTCTCTCCAGAGTGGGCTAGAAGGAGAGTACAAAGCTGGAAAGTGTGATCTTTAGGAGAGAAAGAGTCAGGTGGCCCACATTTCCTGTTGTTCCCTTCTCATTCTGAGCTTCTGGATTACCTTAAGAAAAGGAATGAATTCCTCATGGACAGATCTAGAAACCAGTGTTCCATTCAGTAAGATAGCAAATTATGAAACCACTTTTTGGTGCAGCATTTGTAATAAAGCTTATTTGTTACACTGCCATTGTGAGATGGCTTAAACATGACACAGAACTTTGTTCTATTGGTTGCTAGGACATAGTACATCATATGATATCTCTGGGCTTCTCCAGTTCCCTTGGTGGAAATTTCTGGATGTTGTCTGAATATGGTCAAGGCTTAATGGCTGCAGACTCAGAAAGAACGTATCCCATGGCAACCTTATTGTCTCTGCTGTGTCTAGGATTCTCAGTGGAGTGGCTGTAGATTTGGTATTATAGGCAAACTAACACATAATGGCTCCTGACAACACTTCTGCAAACTACAGGTATCTTTTAAATACTAGACTTCATACTCAGTAATGGGGTGACCTTCCAGTTGCACACAATAATTTATAACAACTGGAACAGATGAAGTTCTGGATTTAAGGGGAACTGTGCCTGGCACATGGCCAATGCTGAAAACCTGCTACCTAGATACCATTTCTCTTGATTTTGCTTCAGCAAATAAAATCAGCAAAAGTCTTCATGTTCTAAAGAGAGATAGTAGAGATCAATGGCTCATGGTGGCCTATTATAATTATGCCCTTTCTTACCCATTTTGAAGCAGCCTCCTCAAGTCTTCTTAATTCGTCTTCCTACACCTGTTATCATAGCCCTCTGTGAGGTATAATGATAGAATAAGAGACCACCAGAGCTGCACTGAGGCCAAAAGGCAAAACTTCATTTGAGGAAACTGCCAGGTTGTTTACTGGGGTTTTACGGGGTGGTTTCAGTTGGGTAAAAGGATAGTGCTAAGAGAAATGGAAATATTGTAAGCAAAAATTCTTTAAGACAGAACTTCTAGATGAATACCAGTATGCTGTGGTCAGGCTACTCTGCAGAGATAGGAGTCAGATGACTTCTGAGAAGTGCAGAACATCCAAGCTGTACATCTGCTACATGTGTTCTAACCCATGTATGTTCTGGGTTGTTCAACCTCTGTGAGTCCCAAAGGTCCAAGTTAGTTGACTCTGTTGGTATTCCTGTGGATTTCCTATCCTTTTTGGGGCCCATAATCCTTCCTCAGCAGCTATACCACTCCTTGGCATATACCCAAAAGATGCTCCACCATTTCACAAAGACATTTATAGTTTATAGTAGCTTTATTCACAATTGCCAGAAACTGGAAACAACCTAGATGTCCCTCAATTGAAGAATGGATAAAGAAAATGTGATACATTTACACAATGGAATACTATTTAGCCATTCAAAACAAAGACATCATGAATGTATGCTTTGAGCTTTAGTAACGTTTCTTTTACAAATGTGGGTGCCCTTGCATTTGGAACATAGATGTTCAGAATTGAGAGGTCTTCTTGGTAGATATTTCCTGTTTTAAGTATGAAGTGTCCTTCTGTGTCTTTTTTGATGAATTTTGGTTGAAAGTCAATTTTATCAAATATTAGAATTGCCATTCCAGCTTGTTTCCTGGAACTATTTGCTTGGAAAATTGTTTTCCAGCCCTTTACTCTGAGATAGTGTCTTTCTTTGACACTGAGGTGTGTTTCTTGTATGCAACAAAATGTTGGGTCCTGTTTATATATCCAGTCTGTAACTCTATGTGTTTTATTGGGGAATTGACTTCATTGATGTTAAGAGCTATTAAGGAATACTGATTGTTGCTTTCTGTTATTTTTTATGTTATTTTTATGTTTGTATGGCTATCTTCTTTTGGGTTTGTTGAAAGATTACTCTTGCTTTTTCTAGGCTGCAGTTTACCTCCTTATATTGGCGTTTTCCATCTATTATCCTTTGTAGGGCTGGATTCGTGCACAGATATTGCATAAATTGGGGTTTTTTTTCGATATAATTTATTTACATTTCAAATGATTTCCCTTTTCTAGCCCCCCCCCCACTCCCCGAAAGTCCCGTAAGCCCCCTTCTCTTCCCCTGTCCTCCCACCCACCCCTTCCCACTTCCCCTTTCTGGTTTTGCCGAATACTGTTTCACTGAGTCTTTCCAGAACCAAGGGCCACTCCTCCTTTCTTCTTGTACCTCATTTGATGTGTGGATTACGTTTTGGGTATTCCAGTTTTCTAGGTTAATAACCACTTATTAGTGAGTGCATACCATGATTCACCTTTTGAGTCTGGGTTACCTCACTTAGTATGACATTCTCTAGCTCCATCCATTTGCCTAAGAATTTCATGAATTCATTGTTTATAATGGCTGAATAGTACTCCATTGTGTAGATATACCACATTTTTTGCATCCACTCTTCTGTTGAGGGATACCTGGGTTCTTTCCAGCATCTGGCAATTATAAATAGGGCTGCTATGAACATAGTAGAACATGTATCCTTATTACATGCTGGGGAATCCTCTGGGTATATGCCCAGGAGTGGTATAGCAGGATCTTCTGAAAGTGAGGTGCCCAGTTTTCAGAGGAACCACCAGACTGCTTTCCAGAGTGGTTGTACCAATTTGCAACCCCACCAGCAGTGGAGGAGTGTTCCTCTTTCTCCACACCCTCTCCAACACCTGCTGTCTCCTGAATTTTTAATCTTAGCCATTCTGACTGGTGTAAGATGAAATCTTAGGGTTGTTTTGATTTGCATTTCCCTAATGACTAATGAAGTTGAGCATTTTTTTAAGATGCTTCTCCGCCATCCGAAGTTCTTCAGGTGAGAATTCTTTGTTTAACTCTGTACCCCATTTTTTAATAGGGTTGTTTGGTTTTCTGGAGTCTAACTTCTTGAGTTCTTTATATATATATTGGATATTAGCCCTCTATCTGATGTAGGATTGGTGAAGATCTTTTCCCAATTTGTTGGTTGGAGATTTGTCCTCTTGATGGTGTCCTTTGCCTTACAGAAACTTTGTAATTTTATGAGGTCCCATTTGTCAATTCTTGCTCTTAGAGCATACGCTATTGGTGTACTGTTCAGAAACTTTCTCCCTGTACCAATGTCCTCAAGGGTCTTCCCCAGTTTCTTTTCTATTAGCTTCAGAGTGTATGGCTTTATGTGGAGGTCCTTGATCCATTTGGATTTGAGCTTAGTACAAGGAGACAAGGATGGATCAATTCGCATTCTTCTGCATGCTGACCTCCAGTTGAACTAGCACCATTTGTTGAAAAGGCTTTTTTCCATTGGATGTTTTCAGCCTCTTTGTCGAGGATCAAGTGGCCATAGGTGTGTGGGTTCATTTCTGGATCTTCAATCCTGTTCCATTGATCCTCCTGCCTGTCACTGTACCAATACCATGCAGTTTTTAACACTATTGCTCTGTAGTATTGCTTGAGGTCAGGGATACTGATTCCCCCAGATTTTCTTTTGTTGCTGAGAATCGTTTTTGCTATCCTGGGTTTTTTGTTGTTCCAGATGAATTTGATAATTGCTCCTTCTAACTCTGTGAAGAATTGAGTTGGGATTTTGATGGGTATTGCATTGAATCTGTATAGTGCTTTAGGCAAAATGGCCATTTTAACTATATTGATTCTACCGATCCATGAGCATGGGAGGTTTTTCCCATTTTTTTTCTTCAGAGTCTTGAAGTTCTTGTCATACAGATCTTTCACATGTTTGGTAAGAGTCACCCCAAGATACTTTATACTGTTTGTGGCTATTGTGAAGGGGGTCATTTCCCTAATTTCTTTCTCAGCCTGCTTATCCTTTGAGTATAGGAAGGCCACTGATTTGCTTGAGTTGATTTTATAACCTGCCACTTTGCTGAAGTTGTTTATCAGCTGTAGGAGCTCTCTAGTGGAGTTTTTTGGGTCACTTATCATGTCGTCTGCAAATAATGATAGTTTGACTACTTCCTTTCCAATTTGTATCCCTTTGACCTCCTTATGTTGTCGAATTGCCTGTGCTAGTACCTCAAGTACAATATTGAAAAGATAAGGAGAAAGAGGGAAGCCTTGTCTGGTCCCTGATTTCAGTGGGATTGCTTCAAATTTCTCTCCATTTAGTTTGATGCTGGCTACTGGTTTGCTGTATATTGCTTTTACTATGTTTAGGTATGGGCCTTGAATTCCTGTTCTCTCCAAGACTTTAAGCATGAAAGGATGCTGAATTTTGTCAAATGATTTTTCAGCATCCAATGAAATGACCATGTGGTTTTGTTCTTTGAGTTTGTTTATGTAGTGGATTGCATTGATGGATTTCCGTTTATTGAACCAACCCTGCATTCCTGGGATAAAGCCTACTTGATCATGGTGGATGATCGTTTTGATGTGTTCTTGGATTCGGTTGGCAAGAATTTTATTGAGTATTTTTGCATCGATGTTCATAAGGGAAATTGGTCTGAAGTTCTCTGTCTTTGTTGGATCTTTTTGTGGCTTTGGTATCAGCGTAATTGTGGCTTCGTAGAAGGAATTGGGTAGTGTTCCTTCTGTTTCTATTTTGTGGAATAGTTTGAAGAGTATTAGTGTTAACTCTTCTTTGAAGGTCTGGTAGAATTCTGCACTGAAGCCATCTGGTCCTGTGCTTTTTTTGGTTGGAAGACTTTCTATGACTCCTTCTATTTCTTTAGGCATTATGGGACTCTTTAGATGGTCTTGTTGGTCCTGATTTAATTTTGGTATTTGGTATCTGTCAAGGAAATTGTCCATTTCCTCCAGATTCTCCAGTTGTGTTGAGTACAGGCTCTTGTAGTAGGATCTGATGATTTTTTGGATTTCCTCAGTTTCCGTTGTTATATCTCCCTTTTCATTTCTAAGTTTGTTAATTTGGATACTTTCTCTGTGCCCTTTGGTCAGTCTGGCTAAGGGTTTATCTATCTTGTTGATTTTCTCAAAGAACCAGCTCCTGGTTTTGTTGATTTTTTGTATGGTTCTCTTTGTTTCTACTTGATTGATTTCGGCCCTGAGTTTGATGATTTCCTGCCTTCTACTCCTCCTGGGCGAAATAGCTTCTTTTTGTTCTAGGGCTTTCAGGTGTGTCATTAAGCTGGTAATGTATGCTCTCTCCATTTTCTTTTTGGAGGCACTCAGGGCTATGAGTTTTCCTCTTAGCACTGCTTTCATTGTGTCCCATAGATTTGGGTATGTTGTGTTTTCATTTTCATTGTGTTCTAAAAAGTCTTTAATTTCTTTCTTTATTTCTTCCTTGACCAAGGTATCATTGAGTAGAGTATTGTTCAGTTTCCACGTGTATGTGGGTTTTCTGTTGTTTCTGTTGCTATTGAAGACCACTTTTACTCCATAGTGATCAGATAGGAGGCATGGGATTAGTTCTATCTTCTTATATTTGTTGAGGTCTGTCTTGTGACCAATTATATGGTTGATTTTGGAGAAGGTACCATGAGGTGCTGAGATCTTGGTTTCTCCATCTATGGTGATTGAGAGTTTTTGCTGGTATAGTCATCTGGGCTGGCATTTGTGATCTCTTGCGTCTTTATGAGATCTTACCAGGATCTTCTGCCGTTCACAGTCTCTGGTGAGAAGTCTGGTGTAATTCTGATAGTCTGCCTTTGTATGTTACTTGGCTTTTTCCCCTTACTGCTTTTAATATTCTTTCTTTGTTTAGTGAATTTGGTATTTTGACTATGTGCCAGGAGGACGTTCTGTTCTGGTATAGTCTGTTTGGAGTTCTGTAGGCTTCTTGTATGTTCATGGGCATCTTTCTCTTTAGGTTAGGAAAGTTTTGTTCTTTGATTTTGTTGAAGATATTTAGTGGTCCTTTAGGTTGCAAATCTTTGCTCTCTTCTATACCTATAATCCTTAGGTTTGGTCTTCTTATTGTGTCCTAAATTTACTGGATGTTTTGGGTTGCAAACTTTTTGCAGTTTGCATTTTCTTTGACTGTTGAATCAATGCTTTTCTATGGTTTCTTCAGGACCTGAGATTCTTTTTTCTATCTCTTGTATTCTGTTGTTGATATTTGCATCCACGAGTAGTGATTTCTTTCCAAAATTTTCTATCTCCAGAGTTGTCTCCCTTTGTGGTTTCTTAGTTGTTTCTCCTTCCATTTTTAGATCCTGGGTGGTTTTGTTAAGTTCCTTCACTTGATTTTTTGTGTTATTCTGTAATTCTTTTTTTTTTTTTTAAATATTTTTATTTTCTATATTCTTTGTTTACATTCCAAATGATTTCCCCTTTTTCGGATCCCTACTCCCCATATGTCCCATAAACCTTCTTCTCTCCATCCATTCTCCAATCACCTCCCTCCTTTTTTTCTCTGTCCTTATATTCCCCTCCAATTCTAGATCAATCCTTTCCAGGATCAGGACCTTCTCCATACTTCTTCATGGGAGTTATTTGTTATGTGATTTGTGCCTTGGGTATTCAGGGCTTTTGGACTAATTAATATCCACTTATCGGAGATTGCATTCCGTGTGTATTCTTTTGTGATTGGGTTACCTCACTTAGGATGATATTTTCCAGATCAAACCATTTGCCTAAAAATTTTGTGATTCATTGTTTCTAACTGCTGAGTAGTATTCCATTGTGTAAATATACCACATTTTCTGTATCCATTCCTCCTTTGAGGGGCATCTGGGTTCTTTCCAGCTTCTGGCTATTATAAATAAGGCTGCTATGAACATAATGGAGCATGTGTCTTTATTGCATGCCGGGGAATCCTTTGGGTATATGCCCAGGAGAGGTATAGCAGGGTCCTCTGGAAGTGTCATGTCCAGTTTTCTGAGGAACCGCCAGACTGATTTCCAAAGTGGTTGTACCATCTTACAGCCCCAGCAGCAGTGGAGGAGTGTTCCTCTTTCTCCACATACTCACCAACACCTGCTGTCTCCTGAGTTTTTGACCTTAGCCATTCTGACTGGTGTAAGGTGAAATCTCAGGGTTGTTTTGATTTGCATTTCCCTAATGACTAATGATGTTGAACACTTCTTAAGGTGCCTCTTGGCCATCCGAATTTCTTCAGGTGAAAATTCTTTGTTTAGATCTGTACCCATTTTTAATAGGGTTATTTGGTTCCCTGGGGTCTAATTTCTTGAGTTCTTTGTATGTATTGGATATTAGCCCTCTATCAGATGTAGGGTTGGTGAATATCCTTTCCCAATTTGATGGTTGCCGTTTTGTCCATTTAACAGTGTCCTTTATCTTACAGAAACTTTGTAATTTTATGAGGTCCCATTTGTCAATTCTTGATCTTAGAGCATAAGCTATTGGTGTTCTGTTCAGGAACTTTACCCCTGTGTCCATGTCCTCAAGTGTCTTCCCCAGTTTCTTTTCTATTAGTTTCAGTGTTTCAGGTTTCATATGGAGGTCCTTGATCCACTTGGAGTTGAGCTTAATACCAGAAGATAATAATGGATCAATTCACATTCTTCTGCATGCTGCCCTCCAATTGTACCAGCCCCATTTGTTGAAAAGCCTATCTTTTTTCTACTGGATGTTTGCAGTTCCTTTCTCAAAGATCAAGTGACTATAGGTGTGTGGGTTCATTTCTGGGTCTTCAATCCTATTCCATTGATCCACTGGCCTGTCATTATACCAATACCATGCAGTTTTTAACACTATTGCTCTGTAGTACTGCTTGAGGTTGGGAGTAATGATTTTCCCCAGAAGTTCTTTTACTGTTGAGAATAGTTTTAGCTATCCTGGGTTTTTTGTTATTCCAGATAAATTTGAGAATTGGTCTTTCTAACTCTATGAAGAACTGAGTTGGGATTTAGATGGGGATTGCATGAATCTGTAGATTGCTTTTGGCAAGATGACCATTTTAACTATATTAATCCTGCCAATCCATGAGCATGGAAGATTTTTCGATTTTCTGAGGTCTTCTTCAATTTCCATCTTCAGAGACCTGAAGTTCTTGTCCTATAGAACTTTTCACTTGTTTGGTTAGAGTCACACCAAGATACTTTATGTTATTTTTGGCTATTGTAAAGGGTGTCATTTCCCTAATTTCTTTCTCAGTCTACTTTTAAATATAGGAAGGCTACTGATTTGCTTGAGTTGATCTTGTAACCAGCCACATTGCTGAAGTTGTTTATCAGCTATAGGAGTTCTCTGGTAGAGTTTTTTTGGTCACTTAAGTATACTATTTTATCATCTGCAAATAGTGATAGTTTGTCTTCTTCCTTTCCAATTTGTATCATCACTTTGACCTCCTTACGTTGTCTAATTGCTCTAGCTAAGACTTCAAGAACTATATTAAAAAGATATGTAGAGAGGGGGCAGCCCTGTCTAGTCCCTTATTTTAGTGGGATTGCTTCAAGTTTCTCTCCATTTAGTTTGATGTTGGCTACCGGTTTGCTGTATATTGCTTTAACTATGTTTAGATATGGGCCTTGAATTCCTGTTCTTTCCAAGACTTTTAGCATGAAAGGATGTTGAATCTCGTCAAATGCTTTTTCAGCATCTAATGAAATAACCATGTGGTTTTTTTCTTTGATTTTGTTTATGTAGTGGATAGCATTGATGGATTTCCAAATATTTAACCATCCCTGCATCCCTGGGAAGAAGCCTACTTGATCATGGTGGATTATCATTTTGATGTGTTCTTGGATTCTATGGGCAAGATTTTTATTGAGTATTTTGGCATCGATATTCATAAGGGAAATTGGCCTGAAGTTCTCTTTCTTTGTTGGATCTTTGTGTGGTTTTGGTGTCAGCGTAAATGTGGCTTTGTAGAATGAGTTGGGTAGTGTTCTTTCTGTTTCTATTTGGTGGAATAGTTTGAAGAGTATTGGTGTTAAGTCTTCTTTGAAGGTCTGATAGAACTCAGCACTAAAACCATCTGGTCGTGTGCTTATATTTCCCTTTTCATTTCTAATTTTGTTAATTTGTATACTGTCTCTGTGCCCTTTGGTTAGTCTGGCTAAGGGTTGATCTATCTTGTTGATTTTTTCAAAGAACCAGCTCCTGGTTTTTTTGATTCTTTGTATGGTTCTCTTTGTTTCTACTTGATTCATTTAAGCCCTGAGTTTGATGATTTCCTGTCTTCTTCTCCTCCTGGGTGAATTAGCTTCTTTTTGTTCCAGGGCTTTCAGTTGTGCCTTTAAGCTTCTAGTGTTCTCTCCATGTTCTTTTTGGAGGCACTCAGGGCTATGAATTTTTCCTCTCAGCACTGCTTTCATTGTCTCCCCTAGATTTGGGTATGTTCTGCCTCCATTTTTGTTAAATTCTAAAAAGTCTTTGATTTTTTTATTTTTTCCTTGACCAAGGTATAATTGAGTAAAGTATTGTTCAGTTTTCATGTGTATGTGGGCTTTCTATTGTTTTTGTTGCTATTGAAGACCACTTTTACTCCATAGTTATCTCATAGGTGGCATGGGATTATTTCGATCTTCTTATATTTGTTGAGGTCTGTCTTGTGACCAATTATATGATCGATTTTGGAGAAGGTACCATGAGGTGCTGAGAAAAAGGTATATTCTTTTGCTTTGGGATGAAAAGTTCTATATATATCTGTTAAATCCAATTGGTCCAAAGCTTCAATTAGTTTCACTGTGTCCCTGCTTAGTTTCTGTTTTCCTGATCAGTCCATTGAGGAGAGTAGGGTGTTGAAGTCACCGTCAGTTATTGTGTTAGGTGCAATGTGTGTTTTGAGCTTTAGTAAAATTTCTTTTATTAATGAGGGTGCCCTTGTATTTGGAGCATAGATGTTCAGGATTGAGAGTTCTTCTTGGCAGATTTTTCCTTTGACCACCAAGAAGTGTCCTTCCATGTCTCTTTTGATGACTTTAGGTTGAATGTCAATTTTATCTGATATTAGAATGGCAACTCTGACTTGTTTCCTGAGACCATTTGCTTGTAAAATTGTCTTCCAGCCTTTTACTCTAAGGTAGTTTTTGTCTTTGACACTGAGGTGTGTTTCCTGTATGCAGCAAAATGTAGGGTCCTGTCTACATATCCAGTCTGTTAGTCTATGTCTTTTTATTGGGGAATTTAGTCCATTGTTGTTAAGAGATATTAAGGAATAGTGATTATTGCTTCCTGTCATTTTTAATGTTAATTTTATAATTGAGTGGTTATCTTCTTTTGGGTTTCATGAAGAAAGGTTACTATCTTGCTTTTTCCAGGAAGCAAGTTTCCCTCCTTGTATTGGTGTTTTCCCCCTATTATCCTTTGTAGGGCTGGGTTTGTGGAAAGATATTGTGTAATTTTGTTTTGTCACAGATTATGTTGGTTTCTTCATCTGTAGTGATTGATAGTTATGCTGGGTATAGTAGTTTTGGCTGGCATTTGTGTTCTCTTAGAGTCTGCATGAGATCTGCCCAGGATCTTCTAGTTTTCATGGTCTCTAGTGAGAAGTCTGGTCTAATCCTGATAGGTTGTCTTTTATATGTTACTTGCCCTTTTTCTCTTACTGCGTTTAATATTCTTTCTTTGTTAGTACATTTGGGGTTTTGATTATTATGTGACAGGAGGTATTTCTGCTCTGGTCCAGTCTGTTTGGAGTTCTGTAGGCTTCTTGTATATTCATGAACATCTCTCTCTTTAGGTTAGGGAAGTTTTCTTCCATAATTTTGTTGAAGATATTTTCTGGCCCTTGCAGTTGTAAATCTTCACTCTCATCTATGCCTATAATCCTTAGGTTTGGTCTTCTCATTGTGTCCTGACTTTCCTGGATGTTTTGGCTTACAAGCTTTTTGCATTTTGCATTTTTTTGACTGTTGTGTCCATGATTTCTATGGTATCTTCAGCATCTGAGATTCTTTCTTCTATCTCTTGTATTCTGTTGTTGATATTTGCATCTATGTCCCCTCATTTCTTCCCAAGGTTTTCTATCTCCAAAGTTATCTCCCTTTGTCGTTTCTTAGTTGTTTCTACTTCTCTTTTTAGATCCTGGATGGTTTTGCTCATCTCCTTCACTTGTTTTTTTTTTTTTTTTTTTTTTAATTTTTTTTTATTTTCCTGTAATTCTTTAAGAGATGTTTTTGTTTCCCTTCATGACTTCTGCCTGTTCACCCCAGTTCTCCTTCATTTCTTTAAGTGATTTTTGTATTTCCTCCTTATTGGCTTCTATCTTTTGACCCATATTTTCCTGAATTTCTTTAAATAATTTTTGAGTTTCCCTTGTAAGGGCTGCTAACTTTTGATCCTTTTTCTTCTGAATTTCATTAAGAAATTTATTTATGTCCTCCAAGTGTTCCTCTAACATCATCATGACCAGTAATTTTAAATCCAAATCTTGTTTTTCTGGTGTGTTGGGGTATCCAGAACTTGCTGTTGTTGGAGTATTGGTTCAGATGCTGCAATGTTGCCTTGATTTCTGTTAGTAACATTCCTATATTTGCCTTTTGCCATTTAGTTCTCACTGGTATTAGTTGGTCTTGTTGTCACTGGCTGGTGCTTTAATCTCCTGTGAGCCTGTAAGGCTATTTCTGCAACACTGGATGACTGGGTTTCCCCTGGCCCAGATTGCTGATGTGCTGCCTTCCTCTTGTGTGCCTTTGGAGCCCTGCTGTGTCATGCTCCAAGCAATGTTATACTCGGGTTGTCTCAGTGAATCTGGTGTTCCCTGTCTGCTCTGTCATGGAGCGAGGATGGTGGCAGGGAGTCACTCCAAATGCTGATCACCACGTAGGGCACAGGATTCTCCACCAACTGGCACAAACACTGATCTACCCAGGTCCTGGGCACAGGCAGACCCCCGGCAGTTTGCACCACCAGAGATCTTAAACTCAGGGTATCTCCGTACCTGGTGCTGCCTTTCTGTTCCATCATGGAAAAAGATGGCAGTGGGGAATCACTTTCTGTGCTGATCCCCAAGTAGGGCACTGGACCCACGACCAGCTGGCTCACAGATGAACTGCTGATCTACCCAGGTCCTGGGCACAGGCAGACCCCAGGCAGTTTGCGCCCCCAGAGATCTTAAACTTGGGATATCTCAGTACCTGCTGCTGCCTTTCTTCTCTGTCAGGCAGTGAAGATGGCAGCAGGGAGTCACTCTCTGTGCTGATCCCATGTAGGTCACAGGCCCGATGGCAGGCTGGCACACAGATGGACCACCGATCTGCACAGGTCCTGGGTGCAGGCAGACCCCTGGTGGTTTGCACCCTCAGAGATCTTAAACTCATCATATCTCAGTACCTGGTACCGCCTTTCTGCTCCGTCAGTTTTGTCATTTCTAAGGAATGATTTTCAAGCCCAATAAAATCTTTTTTGTCTTGTTCTGTTTTATGTTTGGTTTTTTCAAGACAAGTTTTCTCCATATAACTGAAAAATTCCAGAGAAATCCAGGCTGACCTGGAATTCTCTCTGTAGATGAGGCTGGCCTTGAAGTCTGAGATCTGGCTGCTTCTGCCTCCAGAGTGTTGTGATTAAACCTGTGCAGCACTAGTTCTTATTGGCAGATATTTGCTCCATTCTGAGTTAATATTTGTACATAAATACTGCGAAGTTCCAACTTCATAATCTTTATATTTGGGTACCCTTTACTGAAAAAACTAATTTTTATATTGAGTGTTCTGACACCTTGCAATTCATTTGATCAAAGTGCATTTCTCTGTCTCTATTCTGTTCCTTTCATTATGTCTTTATGTCACTACCACTGGGTGATTACAGTTGCTTTGTGGAAATTTTTGTGGGGGATGAGTGGGGGTTGTCTTCCCATTTCTTTTTCAAGACTGTTTTACCTTATGTTTTTAGCAATTAGGGTGCCTTGAGATCTTATATAAACTTTAGGAGGCATTTTCTTATAGTTGTATAAAAAGAAGTTGTCTTCAGATGTTGATAGGAATTGTATTAAACTATATATCATTGAGATCACTTTGTCTTTCACACCAGATCTATATCAAATACTTGATGGTTCTACAGCTGTGTCACTGAGGGTATGAAGGATTAACTGTTCTCTTTCCTCCCATTGTATGTTTTCATTCCCCATGCAAGTCCTATTATTTATTCTTTTCAGTTCATCTCTGAAACTTTTTATCTGTGGAAGCTTTTGGATGGAAATATAAAGTGTATTTCTCCAGAGATGGTTACATTTTCTATTGCCTGTAACTTAGAGCTGGTCCTCAATCCTGAACCCACCGACTAAACAATATTTTGTCTTTACTTTGTGATGACAGAAATCAAAACAATTAAAACTCATGTAAATATAACTTTGGATACTAGTTTTCATAGGGTGATACAGTTTTGTCTATTAATTATTAAGTTTGGAAGTAAAAAATAAATACTGTGTGTGAGAGAAAGATAACTTACCAATAGTGATATTGCCAAAACAGGGGTCCAGCTTTGTATAAGGATCTTCTATTTGCATGGGACATGGGTTTTATTTTCTGCATATGTGTCTTATCCATAAGTACCTAGAGCCCATGAAAAACAAGAGTAGATGCTGGAAATAGTGGTACACAGTTGAGATTCTAGTACTTGGGAAATGATGCTGGATGGTCAGTAGTTCAAAGTCATCCTTCACTAAGTAGCAAGTTTGAGATTAGACTGGGCTACATGGGATCCTGTACTGGCTGGTTTTGTGTGTCAACTTGACACAGGCTGGAGTTATCACAGAGAAAGGAGCTTCAGTTGGGGAAGTACCTCCATGAGATCCAGCTGTGGGGCATTTTCTCAATTAGTGATCAAGTGGGGAGAGCCCTTTGTGGGTGGTGCCACCTTTGGACTGGTGTTCTTGGGTTCTATAAGAGAGCAGGCTGAGCAAGCCAGGGGAAGCAAGCTACTAAGGCACATCTCTCCATGGCCTCTGCGTCAGCTCTTGCTTCCTAACCTGCTTGAGTTCCAGTCCTGGCTTCCTTTGGTGATGAACAGCAATGCAGAAGTGTAAGCTGAATAAACCCTTTCCTCCCCAACTTGCTCCTTGGTCATGATGTTTGTGCAGGAATAGAAACCACAACTAAGACAGATCCTAATTCAGAGATGGGGCAGGGACAGGGAGAAAGAAAGGGAGAGGGAGAGAGAGATCTAAAGCATTACAAAATGCACAATGGAGGTCCTGGGGGATGACATATGAACAGAGGGTAAAGATTCTCTTGCTCTCTGCACTTGCTTCTCTCTAACTGGTACAACTGCATCTGCATTTAAAAACTCAAGCCACATTACTTTAGGTATGGTTCTAGCGCTGCTTTCTGCAAATCTAATTTCTCCGATCTCAATATTGGGAGAATGAAGATCACTTTCAGAGTTTAGGCAAAAATTCCGTTTTAGTTGCAATTCACATTTATTTTAAAATCCCTACTTCCTCCTTTCTTAATGTTAATCTTGGGGCTATTTTAATTTTTTTTTTTAGTTAAATGCTTAGTTACTATAACTACACTTTCTTAAAAAATATTTTTATTTTCTATATTTTTGCTTACATTCCAAATGATTTCCCCTTTCCCAGATCTCCCCTCCCCATATGTCCCATAAACCTTCTCTCCATCCCTTCTCCAATCACCTCCCTCCTTTTTCTCTGTCCTTATATTCCCTGCCAATGCTAGATCAAT
Organism: Apodemus sylvaticus; assembly: GCF_947179515.1. Taxonomy (NCBI): domain Eukaryota; kingdom Metazoa; phylum Chordata; class Mammalia; order Rodentia; family Muridae; genus Apodemus; species Apodemus sylvaticus. The sequence continues at coordinate 56,844,905 of NC_067492.1, read as the reverse complement.
CCTTTCCAGGATCAGGACCCTCTCCATACTTCTTCATGGGAGTCATTTGTTATGCAATTTGTGCCTTGGGTATTCAGGGCTTCTGGGCTAATTAATATCCACTTATCAGAGATTGCATTCCATGTGTATTCTTTTGTGATTGGGTTACCTCACTTAGGATGTTTTTTTCCAGATCAAACCATTTGCCTAAAAGTTTTGTGAATTCATTGTTTCTAATTGCTGAGTAGTATTCCATTGTGTAAATATACCACATTTTCTGTATCCATTCCTCCTTTGAGGGGCATCTGGGTTCTTTCCAGCTTCTGGCTATTATAAATAAGGCTGCTATGAACATAATGGAGCATGTGTCTTTATTGCATGCCGGGGAATCGTTTGGGTATATGCCCAGGAGTGTTATAGCAGGGTCCTCTGGAAGTCTCATGTCCAGTTTTCTGAGGAATCTCCAGACTGATTTCCACAGTGGTTGTACCATCTTACAGCTCCAGCAGCAGTGGAGGAGTGTTCCTCTTTCTCCACATACTCGCCAACACCTGCTGTCTCCTGAGTTTTTGACATTAGCCATTCTGACTGGTGTAAGGTGAAATCTCAGGGTTGTTTTGATCTGCATTTCCCTAATGACTAATGATGTTGAGCACTTCTTAAGGTGCCTCTTGGCCATCCGAATTTCTTCAGGTGAAAATTCTTTGTTAAGATCTGTACCCCATTTTTTTAATAGGGTTATTTGGTTCCAAGGGGTCTAACGTCTAGAGTTCTTTGTATATATTAGATATTAACCCTCTATCAGATGTGGGGTTGGTGAATATCCTTTCCCAATTTGATGGTTGCCATTTTGTCCTTTTAACAGTGTCCTTTGCCTTACAGAAACTTTGTAATTTTATGAGGTCCCATTTGTCAATTCTTTATCTTAAATCATAAGCTATTGGTGATCTGTTCAGGAACTTTTCCCATGCCCATGTCCTCAAGGATCTTCCCCAGTTTCTTTTCTATTGGTTTCAGTGTGTCTGGTTTTACATGGAGGTCCTTGATCCACTTGGAGTGAAGTTTAGTACATGGAGATAAGAATGGATCAATTCGCATTCTTCTGCATGCTGACCTCCAATTGATCCAGCACCATTTGTTGAAAAGGCTATCTTTTTTTCCACTGGATGTTTTTGGCTCCTTTGTCGAAGATCAGGTGACCATAGGTGTGTGGATTCATTTCTGGATCTTCAATTCTATTCCATTGGTCCACTTGTCTGTCACTGTGCCAATACCATGTAGTTTTTAACACTATTGCTCTGTAGTATTGCTTGAGGTCAGGGATACTGATTCCCCCAGAATTTCTTTTGTTGTTGAGTATAGTTTTAGCTATCCTGGGTTTCTTGTTATTCCAGATGAATTTGAGAATTGCCTTTTCTAACTCTGTGAAGAAATGAGTTGGGATTTTGATGGGGATTGCATTGAATCTGTAGATCGCTTTTGGCAAGATGGCCATTTTAACTATATTAATCCTGCCAATCCACGAGCATGGCAGATTTTTCGATTTTCTGAGGTCTTCTTCGATTTACTTCTTCAGAGACCTGAAGTTCTTGTCATATAGATCTTTCACTTGTTTGGTTAGAGTCACACCAAGATACTTTATATTGTTTGTGGCTATTTTGAAGGGTGTCATTTCCCTAACTTCTTTCTCAGCCTGCTTATCCTTTGAGTATAGGAAAGCAACTGATTTGCTTGAGTTGATTTTATAACCAGTCACTTTGCTGAAGTTGTTTATCAGCTCTAGGAGTACTCTGGTGGAAGTTTTCGGGTCACTTAAGTAGACTATCATGTAATCTGCAAATGGTGATAATTTGACTTCTTCCTTTCCAATTTGTATCCCCTTGACCTCCTTATGTTGTCTAATTGCTCTAGCTAGAACTTCAAGTACTATATTGAAAAGATATGGAGAGAGAGGACAGCCTTGTCTAGTCCCTGATTTTAGTGGGATTGCTTCAAGTTTCTCTCCATTTAGTTTGATGTTGGTTACCGGTTTGTTGTATATTGCTTTAACGATGTTTAGGTATGGGCCTTGAATTCCTGTTCTTTCCAAACTTTTAGCATGAAAGGATGCTGGATTTTGTCAAATGCTTTTTCTGCATCTAATGAGATGATCATATGGTTTTTTTCTTTGAGTTTGTTTATGTAGTGGATAGCATTGATGGATTTCCTTATATTGAACCATCCCTGCATCCCTGGGATGAAGCCTACTTGATCATGGTGGATGATCGCTTTGATGTGTTCTTGGATTCGGTTGGCAAGAATTTTATTAAATATTTTTACATCAATATTCATAAGAGAAATTGGCCTGAAGTTCTCTTTCTTTGTTGGATCTTTGTGTGGTTTTGGTGTCAGCGTAATTGTGGCTTCATAGAACAAGTTGGGTAGAGTTCCTTCTGTTTCTATTTTGTGGAATAATTTGAAGAGTATTGGTGTTAGGTCTTCTATGGAGGTCTCATAGAACTCTGCACTGAAGCCATCTGGTCCCGTGCTTTTTTTGGTTGGGAGACTTTCTATGACCCTTTTTATTTCTTCAGGTGTTATGGGAATGTTTAGTTGATCTATTTGATCCTGATTTAGTTTTGGTGTTGGATATCTGTCTAGGAAACTGTCCATTTCCTCCAGATTCTCCAGTTGTGTTGAGTATAGGCTTTTGTAGTAGGATCTAATGGTTTTTGAATTTCCTCAGTTTCTGTTGTTTTATATCCCTTTTCATTTCTAAGTTTGTTAATCTGGATACTGTCTCTGTGTCCTTTGGTTAGTCTGGCTAAAGGTTTATCTATCTTGTTGATTTTCTCAAAGAACCAGCTCCTGGTTTTGTTGATTCTTTGTATGGTTCTCTTTGTTTCTATTTGATTGATTTCGGCCCTGAGTTTGATGATTTCCTGCCTTCTACTCCTCCTGTGTGAAATAGCTTCTTTTTGTTCCAGGGCTTTCAGGTGTATCATTAAGCTGTTAGTGTATGCTCTCTCCATTTTCTTTTTGGAGGCACTCAGGGCTATGAGTTTTCCTCTTAGCACTGCTTTCATTGTGTCCCATAGATTTGATAATGTTGTGTCTTCATTTTCATTATGTTCTAAAAAGTCTTTAATTTCTTTCTTTATTTCTTCCTTGACCAAGGTATCATTGAGTAGAATATTGTTCAGTTTCCACGTGTATGTGGGTTTTCTGTTGTTTTTGTTGCTATTGAAGACCACTTTTACTCCATAGTGATCTGATAGGAGGCATGGTATTAGTTCGATCTTCTTATATTTGTTGAGGTCTGTCTTGTGACCAATTATATGGTCTATTTTAGAGAAGGTGCCATGAGGTGCTGAGAAAAAGGTATATTCTTTTGCTTTAGGATAGAATGTTCTCTATATATCTGTTAAATCTAATTGGTCCAAAGCTTCAATTAGTTTCATTGTTTCACTGTTTAGTTTCTGTTTTCTTGATCAGTCCATTGAGGAAAGTGCAGTGTTGAAGTCACCCACAATTATTTTGTTAGGTGCAATGTGTGCTTTGAGTTTTAATAAAGTTTCTTTTATGAATGAGGGTGCCCTTGCATTTGGAGCATAGATGTTCAGGATTGAGGGTTCTTCTTGTTGTATTTTTCCTTTGACCAGCAAGAAGTGTCCCTCAGAGTGCCTTTTGATGATGACTTTGGGTTGAAAGTCAATTTTATCTGATATTAAAATGGCTACTCCAGCTTGTTTCCTGAAACCATTTGCTTGTAAAATTTGTCTTCCAGCCTTTTACTCTAAGGTAGTGTTTGTCTTGGCCCTGAGGTGTATTTCCTGTATGCAGCAAAATGTAGGGTCCTGTTTCCTTATCCAGTCGGTTAGTCTTTGTCTTTTTATTGGGGCATTGTGTCCATTGATGTTAAGAGATATTAAGGAATAGTGATTGTTACTTCCTGTCATTTTTGACATTATTTTTTAAATTTGATTGGTTAACTTCTTTTGGGTTTGATGAAAGGTTACTATCTTGTTTTTTCCAGGGTGAAGTTTCCCTCCTTGTATTGGTGTTTTCCTCCTATTATCCTTTGTAGGGCTGGGTTTGTGGATAGATATTGGGTAAACTTGGTTTTGTCATGGAATATCTTAGTTTCTCCATCTATGGTGATTGAGAGTTTTGCTGGGTATAGTAGTTTTGGCTGGCATTTGTGTTCTCTAAGAGTCTGTATGAGATCTGCCCAGGATCTTCTAGCCTTCATAGTCTCAGAGGAAAAGTCTGCTGTGATTCTGATAGGTCTTCCTTTATATGTTACTTGGATACTTTCTCTTACTGCCTTTAATATTTTATTTGTTTAGTACATTTGGTGTTTTGATTATTATGTGACGGGAGGTATTTCTCTTCTGGTCCAGTCTGTTTGGAGTTCTGTAGGCTTCTTGAATATTCATGGGCATCTCTCTCTTTAGGTTTGGGAAGTTTTCTTCCCTAATTTTTTTGAAGATATTTGCTGGCCCTTTAAGTTGTAAATCTTCACTCTCATCTATGCCTATAATCCTTAGGTTTGGTCTTCTCATTGTGTCCTGGATTTCCTGGATATTTTGGGTTACAAGCTTTTTGCTTTTTGCATTTTCTTTAACTGTTGAGTCCATGGTTTCTATGGTATCTTCAGCATCTGAGATTCTTTCTTCTATCTCTTATATTCTGTTGTTGATATTTGCATCTATGTCCCCGGATTTCTTCCCAAGGTTTTCTATCTCCAAAGTTGTCTCCCTTTGAGTTTTCTAAGTTGTTTCTACTTCTGATTTTAGACCCTGGATGTTTTTGCTTAGCTCCTTCACTTGCTTATATGTGCTTTCCTATAATTCTTTAAGAGATTTTTGTGTTTCCTCTTTCATGACCTCAGCCTGTTGACCAAAGTTCTCCTGTATTTCTTTAAGTGTTTTTTGCATTTCCTCCTTATTGACTTTTGTATTTCCTGAATTTCTTTCAATGATTTTTGTGTTTCCCTTATAAGGGCTTCTAACTTTTGTTCCATTTTCTCCTGAATTTCTTTAAGTATGTCCTTCATGTGTTCCTGTACCAGCATCATGAGCAGTGATTTTAAATCCAAATCTTGTTTTACTGGTGTGATTGGGTATCTAGGATATGCTGTTAAAGGAGAATTGGGTTCAGATGCTGCCATATTGCCTTGATTTCTGTTAGTGATGTTCCTGCGTTTGCCTTTTGCCATCTAGTTCTCACTGGTGTTAGTTGGTCTTGTCAATGCTGGACTCACCAGTGCAAGCTGCCCCTTCCCAGGTGGCCTCTGGTGCACAGCTTTCCTCCTACACTGCCTGGAGACAGGGTGCTGTTGCCCAGGCTGTTCAGATCGTGAAACAGACACCTGAAGGCTCCTGTTGGGGCCTGCTGGATTCACCAGAGCACACTGACTCCTCCCAGCCAGCCTCCCGGAAGCCCCTCTTGCCTCTTGCAGGACCTGGAGATGTGGTGTTGCTGCCCAGGCTGATCTGGATCCGGAAGGGGAGAGATCTGAGGGCTCCTGCCAGAGGCCTCAGGACTGGAACCTAAGCTCTGTGCCACTGGAGCAAGCTGTGCACTCCCAGACTGACTCTGGTTACACACCAGGTCTCCAGCACTTCCTGGAGACCGAGTACACTACACTCTTCAGTTTAATAATGAAAGCTTTGATTTGACATTGGGTAAAGGGTAAACCTTTTCCCATTGGTTTTGATAAACATTTTACTTATTTTTGCCATTTTGTAAAAAGCATATAATTAAATTTATTTCTTCTCTGAATTAACCTTTGTGTAATAGAATGTTGTTTAATTTTGAAGTGTTTTGTTTATTTTGTTTTGATTACATTTGTGTGATTAATTTCTAGCTTTAATGAAATATTGCCAGAGAATATGTCTTCTACATTTTCTACCATATAATTAAATTCTTTAAACATCACAGGAATGCTTATATAGGTAGACTTTATGTTAGATGTTAATATATGTATTGTTTATTAATCTTACTATGATATGTAAATTACTCTGTTTTTGTTTTCTTTCTTTTCTCTTTTTAACTTTTAATTTTTATTTTTATTGAACAAATAAAATTCATTTTAAAATATACAACTCAGTATTCACATTTTTAAGTCATCAAAATAATTTATACTAGTTTAATGCCTCTTAAATGTACATGATATCTTTTGAAGCTAAAAATAATATGCACTCAACCAGTTTTTAAAATCTATTTGCAACATTAAAAATGATAGAAGTAGGAAAAAATCTCTAATGAACTCATTTCTGAAAGGAAATTGTAAAGGGTTCCTGATTAAATGGAAACAGTTCCATTTCCAAGGTAGAATACTCAGCATAACTGCGGCTTCATAGCATGAATTTGGTAGTGTTCCTTCTGCTTCTAGTTTGTGGAATAGTTTGAATAGTATTGGCATTATGTCTTCATTAGAGGCCTGATAGAATTCTGCACTAAAACCATCTGGTCCTGGGCTTTTATTTATTTATTTATTTATTTATTTATTTATTTATTTATTTATTTATTTATTTTGTTGTTGGGAGGCTTTTAATGATTGCTTCTATTTCTTTAGGGGATACAAAATGGTTTAGATGGTTTATCTGATCCTAATTTAACTTTGGTATTTGGTATCTGTCTAGAAAATTGTTCATTTCATCCAGATTTTCCTGTTTTGTTGAATATAGGCTTTTGTAGTAAGATCCTATGTTTTTTTTTTTTTTAATTTCCTCAGTTTTTGTTGTTATATTGCTCTTTTCATTTCTGATTTAGTTATTTGAATTCTGTCTCGTGCCCTCTGGTTAGTCTGGCTAAGGATTTAGTCTATCTTGTTGATTTTCTCAAAGAACTAGCTCCTGCTTTTGTTGATTCTTTGCATAGTTCTTTTTGTTTCTATTTGGTTAATTTCAGCCCTGAGTGTGATTATTTCATACCTTCTACTCCTCTTGGGTGTATTTGTTTCCTTTTCTTCAAGAGCTTTCTGGTGTGCTGTTAAGCTGTTAGTGTATGCTCTAACCAGGTACTTTCTGGATACACTCATATCTGAATTTTTTTCTTAGCACTGCTTTCATTGTGTCTTATAATTATGGGTATATTGAGCCTTCATTTTATTAAATTTTAAGTATTATTTAATTTCTTTATATCTTCCTTGACCAAGTTATGATTGGGTAGGGCATTGTTTAGATTTCATGTGTATGTGGGATTTCTATTATTTTTGATGCTATTGAAGACCAGCTTTAGTCTGTGGTCATCTGATAGGATGCATGGTATTATTTCAATCTTTTTCTGTCTGTTGAGGCCTGCTTTGTGACTGAATATGATATCCATTTTGGAGAAGGTACAATGAGGTGCTGAGAAGAAGTTATATTGTTTTGATTTTGGATGAAATGTTCTATAGATATCTGTTAAATCCATTTGTTCCATAATGTCTGTGAGTTTCAGTGTGTCTCTGCTTAGTTTCTTTTTCCATGATGAGTTCATTGATGAGAACTGGGTGTTGGAGTTTCCCACTATTATTGCGTGAAGTGCAATGTATGCTTTGTGCTTTACCAGAGTTTCTTTGATGAATGTGTTTGTCCTTGAATTTGGAGCATAGATATTCAGAATTATGAGTTCTTTGAGGATTTTTCCTTTGGTGAGTCTGAAGTGTCCTTCCTTACCCTTTTTGATAACTTTTGGTTGAATGTTGCTTTTGATCAATATTTTAAATGCTAATGGGACCTCATAAAATTACAAAGTTTCTATAAGGCAAAGGACACTATCAGAAGGTCAAATCGGCAACCAACAAATTTGGAAATGATCTTCACCAACCCTATATCTGACAGAGGGCTAATATCTAATATATACAAAGAACTCAAGAAGTTAGACCCCACAAAACCAAATAACCCTATTAAAATGGGGTATAGAGCTAAACAAAGAATTTTCACCTGAAGAACTTCAGATGGCTGAGAAGCATCTTTAAAAATGTTCAACATCATTAGTCATTAAGGAAATATAAATCAAAACAACCCTGAGATTTCACTTCACACCAGTCAGAATGGCCAATATCAAAATCTCAGGAGAAAACAGGTGCTGACGAGGATGTGGAGAAAGAGAAACACTCCTCCACTGCTGGTGGGGTTGCAAATTGGTACAACCACTCTGGAAATCAGTCTGGCGGTTCCTCAGAAAACTGGGCTCGTCACTTCCGGAGGACCCTGCTATACCATTCCTGGGCATATACCCAGAGGATTCTCCAGCATGTAATAAGAATACATGCTCCACTATGCTCACAGCAGCCCTATTTATAATAGCCAGAAGCTGGAAAAAACCCAGGTATCCCTCAACGGAGGAATGGATACAAAAAATGTGGTATATATACACAATGGAGTACTATTTCGCCATTAGAACCAATGAATTCATGAAATTCTTAAGCAAATGGATGGAGCTGGAGAACATCATACTAAGTGAGGTAACCCAGTCTCAAAAGATCAATCATGGTATGCACCCACTGATAAGCAGATATTAGCCTAGACACTTGGATTACCCAAATCATAATCCACATATCAAACGATGTCCAAGAAGAATGGAGGAGCAGTGGCCCGTGGTTCTGGAAAGGCTCAGTGTAGCAGTATAGGGCAATACCAGAACAGGGAAGTGGGAAGAGGTGGATGGGGGAGGGGGTATGTGGGGGAAGAAGGCTTATGGAACTTTTGGGGAGTGGGGAGCCAGGAAAGGGGAAATCATTTGAAATGTAAATAAAAAATATATAGAATAAAAACAAACAAACAAAAATAAAAAAAAAAAAAAGAAATGTTACTCCTGCTTCTTTCTTGGGACCATTGGCTTGGAAATTTATTTTCCACTCCCTTATTCTGAGATAGAGTCTTTCCTTGACACTGAGGTATGTTTCTTGTATGCAGCAAAATGCTGTGTCCTGTTTATATATCCAGTCTGTAAGTCTGTATCTTTTTATTGGGATATTGACTCTATTGATGTTAGGAGCAATTAAGGAGTACTGGTTGTTGCTTCCTGTAATTTTTGATGATATTTTTATGTTTCTGTGGCTATCTTCTTTTGGGTTTGTTGAAGGAAGATTACAATCTTCCTTTTTCTAAGGTGTAGTTTCCTTACATTGGAGTTTTCCATCTATTATCCTTTGTAGAGCTTGATTTGTGGAAAGATACTGTATAAATTTGGTTTTATCATAGGATATGTTGGTTTCTCCATCTATAGTCATTGAGAATTTTGCTGGGTATAGTCATCTGGGCTGGCATTTGTGTTCTCTTAGGGTCTGTATGAGATCTGTCCAGGATCTTCTTGCTTTCATGGTTTCTGGTGACAAACCTGGAGTAATTCTTATAGGTCTGCCTTTATAAGTTACGTGACCTTTTCCCTTATTGCTTTTAATATTCTTCCTTTTTTGTGCATTTGGTATTTTGACTATTATGTGACAGGAGGAATTTCTTTTCTGGTCAAATCTCTTTGGAGTTCTTTAGGACTTTTCTATAATCTCTTTATTTAAGATAGGGAAGTTTTCTTCTATAATTTTGTTGAATGTATTTTCTGACCCTTTAACTTGGGAATCTCAGCTATCTTCTATACCTATTATCCTTAGGTTTTGTCTTCTCATTGTGTACAGGATTTCCTTGATGTTTTGGTTAATAAAAGTCCCCATAAATCTCATACTTAGCCATATAATCTAAGCACTAAACTGGACCAAAACTTGCAGAAGATATCCAAAGTATTATTTTTGTTCAATGCAAATGCAAAATTTTCCTTCAATCTAAATAATTTTGGGGATCAACTTAAAAATGTAAATTCTTCTTCATGGGAAAGAGGAGCCTGTCCTACAGAGTTTACAACAAAGGAGAGAGCTAACTAGGAACAGATTCTGCAAGGTGTTAGGTTTGTGGAGAGATTATGAAAACCAAGCTTAGCATGCTCAAACCAAACAGTTCTCAAGTGTGACTCCTGGACAAGGGTATCACTAAGTCCATCTAATATTTGATTAAAAATAAATTTAAGCTCATATGCCAGACACAGTGAATGGGAAACCCAAGGACCTCAGCCAGCCAGCTGTTGTTTGGTATGCCCTCTATGTGTTTCTGAAAACCTAGTAAAGTTAAGAAACATGATTTGAGTTCAATGGTTCTTAATTCTCATAGCACATTGAAGCCAACTAGGCAACCTTTCAAAGAATCTTCTACTATCTATGGAAAATAGGCCTTATCATTACATACACCCAGGTCAGGCCCTTGGAGTTCATTGTTCTCTTAAGGATAATGGAGATGGCATGATAGATAGAAAGGGGCCTAGGATATATCTTTAGATATCCTGGGTTCAAACCCATACTCTTATATAAAAAACTATGCCTGGTCCATATCATTTCAACTGCTCCCTTTTTAAGGTATTTGAATCAAACATGACATAAGAATGTTTTGCGAGGTAAAAAGTGTTTAAGTTTTTCTATGTATTGAAGTGAACTTGACTCATTGACTTCCAGTCATATACAGGAGACTCACTTGCAAATGTCTGGCCTTCCAAATCATTAAAGTCTCACAGGGAACTGCTTGTTTGTTCTAATTTAAAAGTAGCCCCAGAATAACTCTGTCTATGGTGCCGCCACTCACCTTTCCTCTTATTACAAAACCCTTAACAGGCTTTTAATCACTTCACCTCCTTTTGACCTTGCCAGCACCTGGAGCTTTGTCCCTGACAGGCTATTTTTGCTGAAGGTTGAAGACCTCACATAGTCCTATGTGGCTGTGCTATGGACTTTCTGCTGAAATATTTCAAGAAGGGATAGGGAACAATGTTCTGCAGAACCAATTCATCCCCTATACCCTGCCCATACAACTTTAGGAACAGAACAGTCTTGAACAGTGATGTGTCATTCAACAAGTGGCCCTCCCTTTCTTAGTTCCTTACAAGAATTCTTGTAGTTCACGATTCCTTTTCCATCCTTCAGTCCAAGTGAAGCATTTCTTGAAGAGGTGAGCAAGTTCCTATATTCAAAATCATTTCTTTTTTTTTTAAACTTAGCAAAATTCCTATGCCCTCATTTTAGATTCCCTGGAGACTGTGCTTGTTGTTTGAAAAATTTAAACTACATAGAAAAGTCTTATTTGAAAACAGGTAGGAAGCAGGACACTAACCTGAGAGAAACCTCTGGAGGCTTTGTGATCAGTCTTGACATAGACTCACATTAAGTTTAGGTTTGATTTGAAGGACAATAGCTGAAAGTCCTAGTCTCCCTACACCCTACCTTCCCTTCCCCACTACCTTCATTCTTCCACCCCTTCATTTCCTTATCTGCCAAGTCAGATTGACTGCACTAGGGCCAAAATGGAAACTGTTTTGCAACACACCTGGCTTGCGGATAGCTGCAAATTTGACAATAATACACTTGTTAAGCTGAAGGGGACGTGCAAATTGGCAGCCAGGAAGAGGCTTCATTTTTCACTAGTCAGAACACTGCTCACCTGTCTTCTGGACTTTGCTTCCCACTGGGATTTAAAGCAAGTGACAGTGGCTTTATATGCATCTGCTTTTGCCAAACCAGAAACTGACCTTCTTTCCTTTGCTATCACTGACATGAGAGCTGCAATAATGATGAAAGGGATTGTTTTTGTTTGTTTGTTTGTTTGTTTGGTCTCATTTAGATAGTGAAGTTGCAGGCAAATACTCTTTTAATCAGGCCTCCCCTTTGAGTGAGTGGATTCACTTCTTTGTCTAATTTCTTCATCTTGGTAATGGGCTGGAGTACCTACTGTACTGCAGTGTGCAAGAACTAGATCAAAGGACTTAGTTCAAAGGATTTGAACTTGGTACTAGGAATGTCCTCATTCATCACCTCTATATACACCTTCCCATTTCTCAGACAACCTTATAGAGATAGACAGACTTCTCCTGATTATTGTAGTACTGTGGGCAAATTATTTGAAAGTGTAGCCTTCAAGCAGATACTACTCCATAAGACCTCAAGTTGGGAGAGAATCATAAACTGTATTTCAGCTCTCATGCATTTCCATATCCAGGTGGCCATGTGGAATGTGCAACTTCTACAGCTGAGTACACTGACTTTGAGTACTCATTGAACCTTTACTGTTTGGGCAATGTGACCCCAAGAAAACATAGACTTCCATGGAATTAGAGAAGATGAAATATACTTAGGATATATTTTTCAGACTCATTTTATTTTTCTCTTCTGTATAAACTTCTACTGCAAACAAGTGACAATTTTGATTACCAGAGAGTTACATCAGAATCCAGCATTCCATCTGTTCTTTGTTGCTGCTACAATTGTTGTTTGTTTGTTTTTAAAACTGGGTCTTATGTAGCCCAAGCTGGCCTTGAATGGAGGATGTCTTTGAATTTTTGACCCTGTTGCCTCTACCACCCTAGTGCTAGGATTATAGGCATGAGCCAACGTTGTGTGTGGTCTTTAACTGTAATAACTTGTTCAGCTATCAGGGTGCAATGTGCAGAGACAGGAGTATATGTTCTCCTGTCGAGATCCTCGTACTTGCTCTTAAAGGAATATTGGCTATTAATACTTTTGTGCCTCACTTTCTCATTTGGCTAAAAGGGAGAATAGCAGTGCCTCCCTCACAGGATTCTTATAAAACTTTAAGTGATTGATCATAAAAGCACTATGGATATATGGACATATGACCCTGTGGGATGATCAAATACCATTTGCTGTTATTACTATCTCCATCATTGCTAATTTCTGAAATATGCTTTATTTTTCTCCTCCAGAAAGCCTTCAGAGATGATAGAATCTGGAAGCATTTTTTTCTTTTCTCTCAGACACATGTCAAGTGTGTAATATTTTTATCCTCATTTATACTAGCCCCCATTATATGATCATAAAATATGAGTTACAAGATTTTCTCTATGCTATAAGGATGATTAACTTGCTTCTAAGGTCACAGTTGCATTGTTTGTATACAGTAGAAATCTCGCATCCTCATAGCACTTCCCAAAACTACCCAGAGTAAGGAATGTCAGGAGCCATAATGGGACAAGCTAAATACTAGCAGGTGATCATCCTGAAATGGCCTGCCTCAGATTATGATATAATCTGCAACTGGTGAGCCATTATTACGCAAGGCTGTAAGGGATACATTTTAGGAAAGATTCCTGCTATTAATATACTTTTCCTGTTATTATTAAACATATATAATAATAAATAAGTAATAGCACACCAATTTGGAGTAGATCTCTTCAGAATCACAAAGATATACTGTCTTATAGTGATACTATGTAGACAAATAGATGATTTTACTTTTTATGATTATCCTATAAGAATTCCTAAGATTATATCTGTTATTATTAAGCTCTTTTATAGTGGGACTGCTATTAGGTTCTTTTTTGATCGTTAAAACTGCAATGAGAACTCTGCCAGTCTTCAAAGTGTCAGCAGTTAATTGCTCTTAAATGGTAACCCGATTTTCTTCTATTCAAAGCACATTCCAAGAAGTTGTAAAGCAAACAAAGGTCATCAAAAGGAAAACAATGATTTATTATAGGTGCTAGAACAGAAGATAAACTATTGACTGAGATTATCTATACAAAACATCACTTACAACTTACTTATGGTTTTTAAACCTTCAGTGAACCTGTGGAACAGAGACAGGTGATAGATGTTTATCTAGATAATTACTCCTAATGGATATTCATGTAAACATTCTCTGTATGATTTGATTTTTTTATACAAACTTGTGATGAACTTTGTAATGTGATCATGCATTCTGAAAAATGGTTAAAGTCTGAGGGCAAAGAGAAGAGTCAGAACTGAGGAACTGAGATGAAAGGAACTGAGGTGAAAAGAACTGAGCTGAGAGAGGAACTGAAGTGAGAAGTATTTAGTCAGAACACCTTTTAGACAGAACTGAACTCAAGAAGAACTTAGAAGTTCTTAGGCATAGCTTTCAGAGAAAAGGCATTGAGAGTAAGAACATCATTGTGACCTCACAGCGGGAGGAGAGGACAAGATTAGAAGGAGAATGCAGACTGGAATAACTTAGAAACTACAGGTAACAAAAAAAGAAAGAAAGAAAGAAAGAAAGAAAGAAAGAAAGAAAGAAAGAAAGAAAGAAAGAAAGAAAGAAAGAAAGAAAGAAAGAAAGAAAGAAAGAAAGAAAGAAAGCTCTAAAGAAAAAAGAAGACACTGCAGAGAGCAGAGGAGCCCGCAGACTTCTCCTTACTATGAGCCAGAACAGATCCCATAGTAAGGACAAGGCAGGCTTAGTCTTATTGAAAGGAACAAAGCTTTTTTTCTTTCAAACATGGGTTTTATTCATTTAGCATTTCAAAGGTAGAAGCCTTTTCTTTCTCTATGCAATAAAGATTGGAGCTCATTTTTCATCCAGAATTAGTGAGTTCTTTCTGCACCAGTGCTTGGTCTTTTGCTTCATATGCATATTTAAATATGGATGTGTGTGTAAGTATGTAATTGTGAGAATGTATGCATTGTGTGTCTAAGCATGTAATTGTGAGAATGCATGCAAGCTGGACACTGCTGAATTTGTATGGAAATGTATAAATGAGAACTCTGCATATATGAATTTATGTGAGAGTATGCATATTTGCTTATGTAGACATTTTTTTCTGCAAGTGTTATTCTCTTCTCCTGGTTCAATGATTGCTCCATACTTCCCCCTAGCTCAACAAGAAAGAGGCATCTGAACAATAGGGAAAAGACTCTAGCAACTAATCCCTTACATCCTAATTTCTTGCTGTTTTAGGATGAGGTGCTAAGTGCCTGAGACTGAAGTCTCTGGTCTCATAGGAACACAGAAGGCAGGTCATCTACAATAGCATAATAATGTAGACTTAGACAAGTAAACTTTTTATTATTCAGCAACCTTAAATATCTCGTAAGACAAAGTCTTACCCCAGAATCTTTTTTTTTTTTTTTTTTTTAGTTTTTGCAGAACCAGTACTTTATTGATGTTCTTTTAAATCGCAAATGGATATTTGATTAGATATTTACATATTGAACCATAGATAAATTTATTTAAATGTGCATTGGCTCTTCCTCTGAGACATCTCAAATTTTCAACTATAAATCTCTACATCTCATCAAATCAGTTCCTATATTTGTTTTAGATTTAATTATAATCTATATAATGATGTAAGCAAGAAACTCAAGATTAACTTAAAGTTCATTCTTCTCATCTCTGTCAACCTCTATCAAACAGTACAGTTTATAATTTAGAAAATATTTACATTATTCTGATACCTACAATCTTAAATTATTCTAATATTTTTCTCTAGCTGTATCCAATGCTTTTTGTTCTATTTTATTTTGTATTATCAATTTTTATTAAAAATATTGTTTACATATTCTTATCACAATTTCCCCTTTTGTACTTCCCTCCAGATCCTTCTCACCTCTCTACCTACCCAACTCCATTTCTTTCTTTCTGTATCTTGTTCGTTTTCAATAACTTCCTTTTAAATTAAAGTATATTCCCATTACTATGGTTAAGTAATAATAGTCATATTATTTTAAGGGTAGCCAGCATCAAACTAAATGGAGAGAAACTTGAAGCAATCCCACTGAAATCAGGGACCAGACAAGGCTGCCCCCTTTCTCCTTATCTTTTCTTTTTTTTTTTTTTTTTTTTTTTATTTGATATAATTTATTTACATTTCAAATGATTTCCCCTTTTCTAGCCCCCCCCACTCCCCGAAAGTCCCGTAAGCCCCCTTCTCTTCCCCTGTCCTCCCTCCCACCCCTTCCCAGTTCCCCGTTCTGGTTTTGCCAAATACTGTTTCACTGAGTCTTTCCAGAACCAGGGACCACTCCTGCTTTCTTCTTGTATCTCATTTGATGTGTGGATTATGTTTTGGGTATTCCAGTTTTCTAGGTTAATAACCACTTATTAGTGAGTGCATACCATGATTCACCTTTTGAGTCTGGGTTACCTCACTCAGTATGATGCTCTCTAGCTCCATCCATTTGCCTAAGAATTTCATGAATTCATTGTTTCTAATGGCTGAATAGTACTCCATTGTGTAGATATACCACATTTTCTGTATCCACTCTTCTGTTGAGGGATACCTGGGTTCTTTCCAGCATCTGGCAATTATAAATAGGGCTGCTATGAACATAGTAGAGCATGTATCCTTATTACATGGTGGGGAATCCTCTGGGTATATGCCCAGGAGTGGTATAGCAGGATCTTCTGGAAGTGAGGTGCCCAGTTTTCGGAGGAACCGCCAGACTGCTTTCCAGAGTGGTTGTACCAATTTGCAACCCCACCAGCAGTGGAGGAGTGTTCCTCTTTCTCCGCACCCTCTCCAACACCTGCTGTCTCCTGAATTTTTAATCTTAGCCATTCTGACTGGTGTAAGATGAAATCTTAGGGTTGTTTTGATTTGCATTTCCCTAATGACTAATGAAGTGGAGCATTTTTTAAGATGCTTCTCCGCCATCCGAAGTTCTTCAGGTGAGAATTCTTTGTTTAACTCTGTACCCCATTTTTTAATAGGGTTGTTCGGTTTTCTGGAGTCTAACTTCTTGAGTTCTTTATATATATTGGATATTAGCCCTCTATCTGATGTAGGATTGGTGAAGATCTTTTCCCAATTTGTTGGTTGCCGATCTGTCCTCTTGATGGTGTCCTTTGCCTTACAGAAACTCTGTAACCTTATGAGGTCCCATTTGTCAATTCTTGCTCTTAGAGCATACGCTATTGGTGTTCTGTTCAGAAACTTTCTCCCTGTACCGATGTCCTCAAGGGTCTTCCCCAGTTTCTTTTCTATTAGCTTCAGAGTGTCTGGCTTTATGTGGAGGTCCTTGATCCATTTGGATTTGAGCTTAGTACAAGGAGACAAGGATGGATCAATTCGCATTCTTCTGCATGCTGACCTCCAGTTGAACCAGCACCATTTGTTGAAAAGGCTATCTTTTTTCCATTGGATGTTTTCAGCCTCTTTGTCGAGGATCAAGTGGCCATAGGTGTGTGGGTTCATTTCTGGATCTTCAATCCTGTTCCATTGATCCTCCTGCCTGTCACTGTACCAATACCATGCAGTTTTTAACACTATTGCTCTGTAGTATTGCTTGAGGTCAGGGATACTGATTCCCCCAGATTTTCTTTTGTTGCTGAGAATAGTTTTAGCTATCCTGGGTTTTTTGTTGTTCCAGATGAATTTGATAATTGCTCTTTCTAACTCTGTGAAGAATTGAGTTGGGATTTTGATGGGTATTGCATTGAATCTGTATAGTGCTTTAGGCAAAATGGCCATTTTAACTATATTGATTCTACCGATCCATGAGCATGGGAGGTTTTCCCATTTTTTGAGGTCTTCTTCCATTTCCTTCTTCAGAGTCTTGAAGTTCTTGCCATACAGATCTTTCGCATGTTTGGTAAGAGTCACCCCAAGATACTTTATACTGTTTGTGGCTATTGTGAAGGGGGTCATTTCCCTAATTTCTTTCTCAGCCTGCTTATCCTTTGAGTATAGGAAGGCCACTGATTTGCTTGAGTTGATTTTGTAACCTGCCACTTTGCTGAAGTTGTTTATCAGCTGTAGGAGCTCTCTAGTGGAGTTCTTTGGGTCACTTAGGTAGACGATCATGTCGTCTGCAAATAATGATAGTTTGACTTCCTCCTTTCCAATTTGTATCCCTTTGACCTCCTTATGTTGTCGAATTGCCCGAGCTAGTACCTCAAGTACAATATTGAAAAGATAAGGAGAAAGGGGGCAGCCTTGTCTGGTCCCTGATTTCAGTGGGATTGCTTCAAGTTTCTCTCCGTTTAGTTTGATGCTGGCTACCGGTTTGCTGTATATTGCTTTTACTATGTTTAGGTATGGGCCTTGAATTCCTGTTCTCTCCAAGACTTTAAGCATGAAAGGATGCTGAATTTTGTCAAATGCTTTTTCAGCATCCAATGAAATGACCATGTGGTTTTGTTCTTTGAGTTTGTTTATGTAGTGGATTGTATTGATGGATTTCCGTATATTGAACCAACCCTGCATTCCCGGGATAAAGCCTACTTGATCATGGTGGATGATCGTTTTGATGTGTTCTTGGATTCGGTTGGCAAGAATTTTGTTGAGTATTTTTGCATCGATGTTCATAAGGGAAATTGGTCTGAAGTTCTCTTTCTTTGTTGTATCTTTGTGTGGCTTTGGTATCAGCGTAATTGTGGCTTCGTAGAAGGAATTGGGTAGTGTTCCTTCTGTTTCTATTTTGTGGAATAGTTTGAAGAGTATTGGTGTTAACTCTTCTTTGAAGGTCTGCTTACCCCAGAATCTTATAAGACAAATATTTCATAAGACCAAGAGTTACCCCCCCCCCCTCGCTGATGCTCTTCCCCCTCTACTGCCTCAAGAAGAATGGACAAGAAGGAAGAACATAAAAGAAACAGTGATGGATACACATATTTGTAGATTCTTTTCTATCTCATAATTTCAATTTTCCTAGTTTTACTGTTCCTCTCCTTGCAGTTCTATTTCTTTCCTGATATGAGAACAATGGTCTTTAATAACTATAGGCACTTTTCTGTGCTGTCAGGAAAGATGTGTTTACTTAAGATTTAATAATAAAATTCTCAGGACAACATTTTGATTGGCCCATCGTGTGCCAATCTCAAGCTTGTAATCGATTAACCAGCTTTCATTATTACAGATAGAAAGCAGGAAGGTAGCAATTCTCATTCAAACTATGTGGACCAGGCCTATTCTCAAAAGCTCCACAGTGCCAAGGCCAGCCAGCTGGGTACCTGTCCTGCCAAGGGTCATCTGCCCTGCAGGGAGGCAGTTGGAGGGAGTCCCATGCTTGGAGGTGAGACACTGCCATCTTTGCTCCCGTGATTATGTAGCAGACCTGAGGCCATGGATCACCAGAGTGCAGGATCACTTGGGATGTGCCGTGCCAGGACTGCTCCTGTGCCCAGTAGCTCGGCATCAACACAGCAATCAGTGCCAGGGGAAAGCAGGTCACCCAGGGTTGCTGAGATAGGCTTGCAGACACGCAGGAGGGGCTAGCACCAGCCAGTGACAGCAGGACCAACTAACACCAGAGGTAACCATATGGAAAAAGACAAGCATAGGGATGTTGCTAACCAAGATCAAGGTAATATGGCACGATCTGAACCCAATTCTCTCACAACAGCAAGTCATGGATACCCCAACACACCCAGAAAGCAAGATTTGGACTTGAAAATCACAGGTCATGATGCTGATGGAGGGCTTCACAGAGAGCTTCAAGAAGGACATAAATAACTCCCTTAAAGAAATACAAGAGAATACAGGGAGAAGCCCTTGAAGAACTAAGGGAAAACACAACAAAACAGGTGAAAGAATTGAACAAAGCCATCCAGGATCTAAAGATGGAGGTAAAAACAATAATGAAATCACAAAGGGAAACAACTCGGGACATAGAAAACCTAGTTGAGGTCAGGAGTCATGGATCCAAACATCAACAACAGAATACAAGAGATAGAAGAGAGAATCTCAGATGTAGAAGATACCGTAGAAAGCATTGATAAAACAATCAAAGAAAATGCAAAATGCAAAAAGCTCCTGACCTAAAACATCCAGGAAATCTAGACAAAATGAGAAGACCAAACCTAAGGATTATAGGCATAGAAGAGAGTGAGGATTTCCAACTTAAAGGGCCAGTAAATGTCTTCAACAAAATTATAGACAAAAACTTCACTAAACTAAAGAAAGAGATGCCCATGAACACACAAGAAGCCTACAGAAATCCAAATAGATTTGATGAGAAAAGCAATGCCTCTTGTCACATAATAATTAAAACACTAAATGCACTAAACAAAGAAAGAACATTAAAAGCAACAAGGGAAGAATGTCAAATAACATATAAAGGCAGACCTATCAGAATTACACCAGACTTCTCACCAGAAACTATTAAACCCAGAAGAGCCTGGGAAGATGACATACAGACCCTAAGGGAACCCAAATGCCAACCCAGACTGCTATATCCAGCAAATCTCTCAATTACCATAGATGGAGAAACCAAAATATTTCATGACAATAACAAATGTACACAATATCTTTCCACAAATCCAGCCCTACAAAGAATAATGAATGGAAAACACCAAAAAGAGGGAAACTACACACTAGAAAAAGCAAGAAATCAATCTTCTGTCACCAAACCCAAAAGAAGATAACCACACAAATATAAAAATTACATCAAAAAAGCAGGACACAACAATCACTATTCCTTAATATCTCTTAACATCAATGAACTCAATTTCCCAATGAAAAGACAGAGACTAAAATAAAAAGACTGGATATGTAAACAAGACCCAACATTTTACTGCATACAGGAAATGTATCTCTGTGTCAAAGACAAACACTACCTCAGAGTAAAAGGCTGAAAAACAGTTCTCCAAGCAAATGGTCCCAAAAAACAAGCTGCGGTAGTCATTCTAATATCCAATAAAATAGTCTTTCAACCAAAAGTCATCAAAAAAGACACAGAAGGATACTTTATACTCATCAAAGGAAAAATCTACCAGAAAGAATTCTCAATTCTGAACATTTATGCTCCAAATACAAGGGCACTCTCATTCGAAAAGGAAACTTTACTAAAGCTTAAAGCACACAGCACACTCCACACAATAATTGTGATTGACTTCAACACCCCACTCTCATCAATGGACAGAATCAGGGAAACACAAACTAAACAGAGACACAGTGAAACTAACAGAAGTTTTGGGCCAAATATATTTAATAGGTATCTATAGAACATTCCATCCTAAATCAAAACAATATACGTTCTTCTCAGCACCTCATGATACCTTCTGCAAAATTGACCATATAATTGGTCACAAAACAGATCTTAACAGATATAAGATCAAACTAATTCCATGCCTCTTATCAGATTACTATGGAGGAAGGGTGGTATTCAATAGCAAAGAAAAAAAAATAGTAAGCCCACATACACATGGAAGTCGAACAGTGCTCTACTCAATGATACCTTGGTCAAGGAAGAAATAAGTAAAGAAATCAAAACCTTTTTAGAATTTAATGAAAATGAATATACAACATACCCAAATTTATGGGACACAATGAAAACAGTGCTAAGAAGAAAACTCTTATCTCTGAGTTCCTCCAAAAAGAAGCTGGAGAGAGCATACACTAGCAGCTTAACAGCACACCTGAAAGCTTTAGAACAGAAAGAAGCTAATACACCCAAGAGGAGTAGAAGGCAGGAAATCATCAAACTGAGAGCTGAAATCAACCAAATTGAAACAAAAAGAACTATACAGAGAATCAACATAACCAGGAGCTGGTTCTTTGAGAAAATCAAAAAGATAGATAAACCTTTAGCCAGACTAACCAGAGGGCACAGAGAGAGTATCTGAATTAACAAAATCAGGATTGAAGAAGGAGAAATAACAACAGAAACTGAGGAAATTAAAAAAATTATCCGATTCTACTACAAAAGCCTATATTCAACATAACTGGAAAATCTGGATGTGAAATGGACAATTTCCTAGACAGATACAAACTACCAAAGTTAAATCAGGATCAGAGAGACCATCTAAACACTCCCATAACCCCTAAAGTAATAGAAGTGGTCAATGATAGTCTCCCAACCAAAAAAAAAAAAAAAAAAAAAAAAAGCATAGGACCATTTGGTTTTAATACAGAATTCTATTAGACTTCCAAAGAAGACCTAACACCAATACTCTTCAATCTCTTCTACAAAATATAAATAGAAGGAACACTACCCAACTCATTCTATGAAGTGACAGTTTTGCTGATACCAAAACCACACAAAGATCCAACAAAGAAAGAGAACTTTAGACCAATTTTCCTTATAAATATCAATGCAAAATTATTCAATAAAGTTCTGGCCAACTGAATCCAAGAACACATCAAAACTATCATTCATTATGAAATAGTTGCCTTCATCCCATGGATGCAGGGATGGTTCAATATATGGAAATCCATTAATGCAATCCACTACATAAAGAAACTCAAAGAACAAAAACCCACATAGTTATTTCATTAGATGCTGAAAAAGCATTTGACAAAATTCAGCATCCTTTCATCCTTAAAGTCTTGGAAAGAACAGGAATTCAAGGCCCATACCTAAACATAATAAAAGCAATGTACAGCAAACCAGTAGACAATATCAAACAAAATGGAGAAAATCTTGAAGCAATCCCTCTAGAATCAGGAACCAGAGAAGGCTGCCTTTTCTCTCCATATTTATTCAATATAGCACTTGAAATTTTAGCTAGAGCAATTAGACAACAAAAAGAGGTCAAATGGATATAATTTGGAAAGGATGAAGTCAAATTATCACTATTTGCAGATGATATAATAATATACTTAAGCAAACCAAAAAACTCTACCAGAGAATTCCTACAGCCGATAAGCAACTTCAGCAAAGTGGCTGGATATAAAATTAACTAAAGCAAATCAGTATCCTTCCTATACTCAAAGGATAAACAGTCTGAGAAAGAAGTTAGGGAAATGACACCATTCAAAATAGCCAGAAACAATATAAAGTATCTTGGTGTGACTCTAACCAAACAAGTGAAATATCTATATGATAGGAACTTCATATCCTTGAAGAAAAAATCCAAGAAGACCTCAGAAGATGGAAAAAAATCTTCCATGCTCTTGGGCTGGCAGGATTAATATAGTAAAAATGACTGTCTTGTCAAAAGCAATATACAGGTTCAATGAAATCCCCATCAAAAATCCCAACTCAATTCTTCATAGAGTTATAATAAACAATTCTCAAATGTATCTGCAATAAAAAAAAACCCAGCATAGCTAAAACTATTCTCAAGAGTGAAAGAACTTCTGGGGGAATCAGTATCCCCGACCTCCAGCAGTACTACAGAGAAATAGTGTTAAAAACTGCATGGCACTGGTACAGTGACAAGTAGGTAGATCAATGGAATAGAGTTGAAGACTCAGAAATGAACCCACACACCTATGGTCATTTGATCTTTGTCAAAGGAGCTACAACCATCTAGTGGGAAAAAGATAGCCTTTTCAACAAATGGTGCTGGTTCAACTGGCAGATAGCATGCAGAAGAAGGTAAATTGATCCATTCTTATCTCCTTGTACAAAGTTCAAGTCAAAGTGGATCAAGGACCTCAACATGAAACCAGACACACTGAAACTAATAGAAAAGAAACTGAGGAAAAGCCTTGAGCACAGGGGCACAGAAGAAAATTTCCTGAACAGAACACCAATACCTATGCTCTAAGATCAAGAATTGACAAATGGGACCTCATAAAATGACAAAGTTTCTGTAAGGCAAAGGACACTGTCAAAAGGATAAAACGGCCACCAACAAGTTGGGATAAGATCTTTATCAACCCTACATCTGACAGAGGGCTAATATCCAATATATACAAAGAACTCAATACAGTAGACTCCAGAAAGCCAAATAACCCTATTAAAAATGGAATAAAGAGCTAAACAATGAATTTTCACCTGAGGAATATGGAAAGGCTGAAAAGCACCTAAAGAAATGTTCAACATCCTTAGTCATCAGGGAAATGCAAATCAAAACAACCCTGAGATTACATCTCATACCAGTCAGTATGGTTAAGATCAAAAACTCAGGAGAAAACAGGTGCTGGCGAGGATGTGGGGAAAGAGGAATACTCTTCCACTGCTGGTGGGATTTCAAGCTGGTTCAACCACTCTGGAAATCAGTCTGGTGGTTACTCAGGAAACTGGGCATGATTCTACCCGAGGACCCCACCATACCACCCCTGGGCATATACCCAGAGGATTCCCCAGCATGTAATAAGGATACATGTTCCACTATGTTAATAGTAGCCCTATTTATAATAGCCAGAAGCTGGAATGAACCCAGATATCCCTCAATTGAGGAAAGGATACAGAATATGTGGTATATTTACACTATGTAATACTATTCAGTTATTCAAAACAATGAAATCATGAAATTCTTATGCAAGTAGATAGGACTGGAGAATGTCATCCTGAGTGAGGTGACCCAATGACAAAAGAACACACATGGTATGTACTCACTGATAAGTGAATATTAGCCCAGAAGCTCGGAATACCCAAGAAACCATTCACATATCAAATGATGCCAAAGAAGAAGGAAGGAGAGGCCCCTGATCCTGGAAAGGCTCAGTGCAGCAGTGTAGGGGAATATCAGGGCAGGGAAGTGGGAAAGAGTTCATTGGGTAACAGGGGGAAGGAAGGGACTTTCAAGGGATGGAGAATCTAGGAAAGGGAAAATCATTTGAAGTGTAAATAAAGAATATATCGAATTAAAACCAAGAAAAAAACCAAGAAGAAAAAAACCTATGTAGAACAAAGAATGTTTATAGAGGAGCTCCCATGACAGGAGAGATGGTGTCACAGCTAATCAAGGCAGAAGATTTAATAGAGGTGAGTTGGTTTGGGCAATAAAGGACTCAGTTTAGAATATTCTGTGTTAATACTATATGTAGAAAATGTAAGTGCCTTGTGAGTTCAAAGCTCAGGGGAGAGTTCATAGCTAGATACAGAATTTATGAATTAGAGTATAGAATACTGGGTTTAGGATGTCTAAAGAGGACTTGTCTAAGTAATATGTAGTAAAATGTAATGGTTGACAGTTGACATAGCATCCACTACAGAATCTTTATGAAATTGCCAAATTTGCATTTTAAAGACTGATAAGATCTGCAAGAGAAAGAAATAGATGAGTGGGAATTTCAGAGATAGCAGGGTCCCTGTGGAGCTGTAAGTTGCCAAACACTTATCCCCAGAGGGTCCATATGTAAGATGAAGATCAAGCAAGCCACACAGAAATCTGCCCTCTTGGGGAAAAAGGAGCCAGCAGATCTATGGAAGGCCAGTACAATGGCTGAGTAGCTAGAACTGCCTCAAAAAAAAAGGCTATTTTTTCCCATAAAATTAAATATTAGAACTACAAGATGGATAGAAAGGCATAAGTTTGTCCTGAGATATCTACCCAGAAGCTTGTACTTATGGGGTAAGATGAAATTTGCACAGCAGAAGAGGAAGCAAAGTGTTATAATGCTTCCAGCACAGACAGGAAAATAATTGAAATAAACATCCAGCTAAGGCATTTTCTGATGGCTGCTCACAAAAGTCAAAAGCAGTAAAAGAAAATACAAAGAAGGAAATTTTAAATAACTGTTCAGCCATATTAAATACACTATAAGGAAAAATTTTAACATTGCGCTTTCTAAACATGGTATAATTACCAACCTTGGAGAAGATTGACCTGACTTTCTTTCCAAGAAAAGTATGGGGAAACCTCCCATAAAAATATTATAACACAATAGACTCATAATTTAAAATAAAACTAATTAAATTTTACAAGTAAAATTTAAAAGTCAAATACAATCACAAATCCTCCCCAAAATATCATTTCACTAAAATAATATAAATAATAAAGTGAGAACTAAAATTTACATTAGACTCATATAGTCTCTCAGGTGAATTCTACATATATGACAAGACCAACTCTGAGGTTTTCAGAAGATCATTTAGAGAATGAAAGTAGATAGAGTCTCAGATCAATGAATTCTTTATACCTCATGCTAGTAATTATTATGAACCCTGTACCACAAAAATAATCAATTTTCTGGGGGAACTTTTGAAAGTGATTATTATAGCAGACCACACTATAAGAGGCAAGAACACACACTAGGTGTGAACAGTACTGCAAAGGCCAGAAGACATTTATAAATCACATGTCTGGGAAAAGACTTGCACCAAGTTATGTGCTCAACTTACAAGTCAACAAGGGAAAACAAACAATCCAATTTCAAAATATAGACAAAAAATAGGAACAGGAAGCTGCCAAATGAGATATGCAGTTGCCAAGTTAAGGAACTCAATGTCATCAGTTAGTAGATGTCAAACTGATGGATAACTGGGCCTCTGGCTGAGATGGAGAAAGAAACAGTATCAAGGAAGCATCAAGCCTTTCCAGGACCAGGGCCCTCTCCTTCCTTCTTCTTGGGAATCATGGTCAAACATTTTAGTGGAATAACGGGACAGAGAAATGGGAGGGGGTGATTGGAGAATGGGTGGAGAGAAGAGGGCTTATGGGACATATGTGAAGGGGGGAACTGGGAAAGGGGAAAGCATTTGGATAATAATAAAATAAGAAAAGGAAGCATCAAAAGATGACTTTTTACTGTGTATACATTTGAATTTTTTTCAGAGAAAAATGAGCATTTTTACAAATAATATTTTTTCATGAATTAAACACCAAAACATGACTCAAACACCCAAACAGCACCATTTCATTATAATAACAGAAATAGAAGTCTCACTACTGAATGCATACACTCAAATCTACCAATATATAAAGTTGTGATATAAGATGAGCCATGAGTTTCTTCTAAGGATTCCTGGCTAACTAAAGATTTTTAAGCCAAATTATTATTTCAACAGATACATTCCAACCTAAAGGCAAGTGATTATTAAATTATAACAATTACACCTCAATAGATGGAAAAGGAATTCATTAAAATTCTATACCCATTCATGAGAAAAGAGAAACTCTTATTAGACCTAGAACTGAAAACACATTCTTGCATATACACAATAGCCCCAAAGCTAATATCTTAGTGCATCATAAAATATTTAATACATTTCCTTTATAATAAAAAAGTGAATATTAGCTGACACTAGGTATTTTAGCATTTTATTAGATACTCCTAGTCAGCAAAATTAAACAAGGAAAAAAGTTAACAGATTTTTAAAAAGTACTGTTATTTGGAGATGAGGTTTTCATACATCACAAATTTCAAAAGAAGTAGAGAAAACTACCATAGTTTTCAAGATGGATATGATTTGGCTTGGAACAAAAAATAAATGCCTTTAGGTAACATAGAAAGGTTCTGGATATGTTTATCCTCACAAATGTGAAGTCATAAATTGTTGGAGCTGGTGTTTTAATCTATGGAAATAATAACTGAGATTTCACCTCATACCAGTCAGAATGGCTAAGATCAAAAACTCAGGAGAAAACAGGTGTTGGTGAAAAGGCATGAAAAGGTAGCAAATTTGTCAGAAGAAAGCTCAGTGTGTCATTCAAATGCCTTTCCACACACAAAGGAAACAATTGTTATAGTAACAATATTTACAAAGGAATAAAAACCATCAAAATGTGCCTGAGATGAATCACTCAAGAATTTTATGGCAGGTAGTGGAAATGTTATATTTTAAAGCATATTACTATAAAATATGTAATAGTGAATTATATAATACAATATAGTAATTTTAAAAGCTCCAGATACTGGGAGAAAAGCATTATCAATTTACAGAAAAACCCAGTTTCAGGAATATATCCATTCCTTCCACATACAAATTTCCAATCAATATCACTAGAAGGATTTTCACAGATCCTGATAAACTTATTAAGGGAGACCCAGGATCCTATGATTAATCAAGGCACCTCCCCAAAGAAGTAAAATCAGACAAAGCCATCTGCACAAATATAAAAGCTTACCATGAAATTAAGAATTAGCCATTTATGTATTGGTTTAAATGATTGCCTACCCATATCCTGCCTGAAATACTATGATTGCTTGTGAGAAGTATGTTTAATAAAGATGGATATGATTTGGCTTGGAACAAAAAATAAATGCCTTTAGGTAACATAGAAAGGTTCTGGCTATGTTTATCCTCACGAATGTGAAGTCATAAATTGTTGGAGTTGGTGTTTTAATCTATGGAAATAATAACTGAGATTTCACCTCATACCAGTCAGAATGGCGAAGATCAAAAACTCAGGAGAAAACAGGTGTTGGTGAGGGTGTGGTGAAAGATGAACACTCCTTTACTGCTGGTGGGGTTGCAAGCTGGTACTACCACTCTGGAAATCAGTCTGGTGGTTTCTCAGAAAACTGGGAATGATACTTCCGGAGGACCCTGCTATACCACTCCTGAGCATATACCCAGAGGATTCCCCAACATGTAATTAGGATACATGCTCCACTATGTTCATAGCAGCCCTATTTATAATAGCCAGAAGCTGGAAATAACCCAGAAATCCCTCAACAGAGGAATGGATACAGAAAATGTGGTATATATACACAGTGTAGTACTATTCAGCCATTAGAAACCATGAATGCATGAAATTCTTAGACAAATGGATAGAATTGGACAACATCATCCTAAGTGAGGTAACCCTGTCTCAAAAGAACACTCATGGTATGCACTCACTGATAGATGGATATTAGCCTAGAAGCTTGGAATACCCAAAACACAATTCACATATCAAATGATGCCCAAGGAGAAGGAAGGAGAGGACCCTGGTCCTGGAAAGGCTCAGTGCAGCAGTGTCTGGAATACCAGGACAGGGAAGTAGGAAGGGGTGGATTGGGGAACAGGGGGAGGGAAGAGGGCTTATGGTACTTACAGGGAGGGGGGATCCAGAGAAGGGAAAATCACTTGAAATGCAAATGAAGAATATATCAAGTACAGAAAAAAAAAAAAGAGAAAAAAAGAGATAGAGGTGAGACAGGGCATGGCAATGCATGCATTTGATCCCAGCACTCAGGAGCCAGAATGCTGTCTCTGACAGGAGGCATATCTCAGTGAGTTTCATGACAGCCTGGTCTACATAGTAAATTCAGCTGAGTCATTCACATGAGATACTGTATCAACATAAAACAAATATTATCAGATTTAGTAGTGATAGAAACTTGATTTATCTTGTTTCATTATAGCTTTACAGAAAGAATTCTAACTTATAAACACATAAGTTTAGGTTGTTCTGTTATAAACATAGACATCTAGGAAAATACTCTTCAACTGAAAAATCTTTTCAGAAGACAAAAAACTTAATTTTATTACACAGATATTTTTCATTTCAATTTTTATAACTAAAATTTGTTCTCCACATGCTATAGAAGTTTCATTTATACAAATAAAATAAAAATTTGGTGAAAATAAAACAATAAAATTATTTGTATTAACTGGCTATAGGTTAAAGAAATGCTATTGAGTTTTCTATTATATGTCACTGATAAAAAGTAATATCCAGATAAACCTAAGAATTGTGTCAATGAAACTGTTACCACAAAAAAAAAAAAAGAATAGAATGTTTTTATAGCCTCAAATTTGGATGGACTGTGTGAAATCCATAAGGAAAAATCCAATAATTTTGGCAGAATAAAATTTAGAATTTTCAGTCCCCTCTGAATTCCATGTTCTGATTCACACCTCCACCCTCAACCCAAGAGGTGTATAGCCACCAGGGACAACCAGGTGAGAAAGCTACCACAATTCTTTGTTTGCTGACCCCTCTGGATAAACCCAGCAGAGACAAGCTCTGCCCTGCCCCCTCTGTACTTTATTTCCCCGACCACAGCTCTGCCTGCATCCCTGGAGGACTGCTTCTTCCCAGG
The DNA here is from genome assembly GCF_947179515.1 of Apodemus sylvaticus. NCBI lineage: Eukaryota > Metazoa > Chordata > Mammalia > Rodentia > Muridae > Apodemus > Apodemus sylvaticus. The sequence continues at coordinate 56,815,580 of NC_067492.1, read as the reverse complement.
ACAAATAGGTGAGGTCCCCAAGTACCAAGTCCCTCCCTGCTGGATGCACTGAAGAGCCCAACAGGCAGAGATTTTGAGGAGGCATCTGCCCTGTTCCTTATACTCTTATTCTTTAGAGCCACACACCCACCTTCATTCCCAGAGGTTTGGAACTATTAGGGACCACCAACTCTTCTGCCATCCCAGGAGGCTTGCCAACACCTGGGAAAAACAGGAGCCTGAAGCCATCAGGGTCTAAATGTTCTTTCTGCATCCCTGCAAATTTGCTGCCACAACAGACAACTAGAACTATCCACAATCCCAGAGGCCTTCTGACATTAGGGACTTCCAGCACTAGGGATAAACAGATGGCCACCATGAGAACACATTCAACAAAAGCCCCTGCAATATGGTACCACTAGAACTCACATATCCTACTACAGCAAGCACCGGATATTTTAATGTGTGAATTGCAAGAAAATGACCTTAAATCCAATCTTAAGATGATAGAGGCCTTTAAAGAGGAAATGAACAAAATCCTTTTAAAAAATGAAGGAAGATACAATCAAACAGGTAAAGACCCTTAAACAGTAAACAAATAAATTTTTAAAAATGCAGGAAAATACAATAAAATAGGTAGAGACCCTTAAAGAGAAAACAAAACTATAAAGAAATATAGAAAACAATCAAATAAGTGAAAGAAATTAATAAAATTGTTCAAGACCTGAAAATGAAAATAGAAACAATAAAAAAAAAAACTGAAGCAATCTTGGAGATGGAAAACAGAGGAAAAAGAATAGGAACTATGGACACAAACATCACAAACAGAATACAAGATGGAAGAGAGAATCTCAGATATAGAAGACATAATAGAAGAAATTGATACATAGGTCAAAGAAAATGCTAAAGCTAAAAAGTTTCTAAGATAGAACATCTTGGAAATTCAGGACACTATAAAGAGACCAAACCTAAGAAAAATGGGAATAGAATGAGAAGACTACCAATTCAAAAGGCTCAGAAATTATCTTCAACAAAATCATAAGAAAAAATGTGCTGTTTTAAAAAAGAAGCAAATGTGTTTCTTTTCTTTATTAAACTGATACAATTTATTTTTTTATTCGATGTATTCTTTATTTACATTTCAAATGATTTCCTCTTTTCTGGGTTCCCACTCTCCGCAAGTCCCATAAGCCCTCTTCCCTTCCCCTGTTCCTCCATCTACTCCTTCCCACTTCCCTGTTCTGGTATACTGTTGCATTGAATCTTTCCAGAACCAGGGGCCACTCCTCCATTCTTTTTGGCATCATTTAATATGTGGATTATTTCTTGGGTATTCCAAGTTTCTAGGTTAATATCCACTTATCAGTGAGTGCATACCATGATTGATCTTTTGAGACTGGGTTACCTCACTTAGTATGATGTTCTCCAGCTCCATCCATTTGTCTAAGAATTTCATGAACTCATTGTTTCTAATGGCTGAATAGTACTCCATTGTGTAAATATACCACATTTTTTGTATCCATTCCTCCGTTGAGGGACACCTGGGTTCTTTCCAGCTTCTGGCTACTACAAATAGGGCTGCTATGAATATAGTGGAGCATGTGTCCTTATTACATGCTGGGGAATCCTCTGGGTATATGCCCAGGAATGGTATAGCAGGGTCCTCCAGAAGTGCCATGCCCAGTTTTCTGAGGAACCTCCAGATTGATTTCCAAAGTAGTTGTACCATCTTACAATCCCACCAGCAGTGGAGGAGTGTTCCTCTTTCTTCACATCCTCTCCAGCACCTGCTGTCTCCCGAGTTTTTGACCTTAGCCCTTCTGACTGGTGTGAGGTGAAATCTCAGGGTTGTTTTGATTTGCATTTCCCTAATGATTAATGATGTTGAACATTTCTTAAGGTGTTTCTCAGTCCTCTGAAGTTCTTCATGTGAAAATTCTTTGTTTAGCTCAGTACCCCACTTTTTAATGGGGTTATTTGGTTCTCTGGGTTCTGCCTTCTTGACTTCTTTGTATATATTAGATATTAGGCCTCTGTCAGATTTAGGGTTGGTGAAGATCCTTTCCCAACCTGTTGGTTGATGTTTTGTTCTAACCTAATGAAAGATGCTTATAAACATAGAAGAAGCATATAGAATAACAAATAGAGTGGACCATAAAAGAAAATCCTCCTGCCATATAATAATAAAAACATTATATGTACAGAACTAAGATAGACTATTACAAGCCACAAGGGATAAAGGCCAAGTAATTAATATATAAAGACAGATCTATTAGAATTACACCAGATTCTCAATGGAAACTTTAAAAGCCATAAGGGCCTAGACAGATGTCTTACAGTATCTAAGAGATCATAGATGCCAGTCAAGAATGCTATACCATGCAAAACTTTTGATTACAATAAACAGAAAAAAATGATATTCCATGAGAAAAGCAAATTTAAATATCTTTCCACTAGTCCAGCCCTACAGAGAATACTAGGTTGAAAACTCTAACACAAGGAGAATGACTGTACCTAAGAAAACATAAGAAATAAATAATTCTACAACAGGAAACCAAAGACACACACACACACACACACACACACACACACATACACACACATACACACACAAATACACATTCACATGCTACTACCTCCAACATAAACATAGCAGGAATTAACAATTATTGGTCATTAATTTCTCTCAACATCAATAGACTCAATTCCACAATAAAAAGAGACAGTCTAACAGAGTGGATGTGTAAACAGGATCCATTATTTTACTGCATACAAGAAACTCACCTCAGCAACAAAGAAAGACAGGCCTTGAGATAAAGGCCTGGAAAATAGATCCAAAAAGCAACCTGGAGTAGCCATTCTAATATCTAATACAATAGACTTTCAATCAAACGTAATAAAAAAAAGATGTTGAAGGACACTTCATACACATCAGAGAAAAAAAAAAGTCTACCAAGAAGACATTTCAATTCTGAACAGCTCCAAATGTAAGGGCATCCATATTCATAAAAGAAACATTACTAAAGCTCAAATCACATGTTGAATACCACATAATGATAGTGGGAGACTTCAGCACCTTACTCTCACCAATGGACAAGAAATGAGCTGAGAAAAGATTTAGGGAAACAACACCCTTCAATAGCCACTAATAATATAAAATATCATGGTGAAATTCTAACAAAGCATGTGAAAGTCTTATATGACAAGACCTTAAGTATCTGAAGAAAGAAATTGAAGAAGGTATTAGAAAATTGAAAGATCCCCCATGTTCATGGCAGAATTAACATAGTTAAAATGACCATCTTACCAAAAGCAATCTACAGATTTAATGCAGTTTTCATCAAAATTCCAGTGCAATTCTTTAAAGACCTTGAAAAATCAATTCTCTACTTCATATGGAAAAATTAAAAACCCAGGATATAAAAAAATTCCTGTTTAGTAAAAGAATTTCTGGTGGTATCCCTGATTTCAAGCTACACTACAGAGCAATAGTAACAAAAAATTTATGATATTGATCTAGAAACAGACAGATTTATCAATGTAATTGAATGGAAGACCCATAAAACTGCACACTTATGGACATTTAATTTTTGACAAAGAAGACAAAATCATACAATGGAGAAGGAAGAATATCTTCAACAAATGGTTCAGGTCTACTTGGATGTATTCGTGTGGAATGCAATGTGATCCAAATGTATCACTCTGTAAAAAACCCAAGTCCAAGTGGATTAAATACCTCAACATAAAACCAGATACACTAAATCTAATAGAAGAGAAAGAGAGGAATAACCACATAAGTATAGGAGACAATTTTCTGAATACAACATCAATGACTCAGGCTCTAATACCAACAATTGATAAATGAGACCACATGAAATTGAAAAATTTCTGTAAGGCAAAGAACACTACCAATAGGACAAAGTGACACCCTACAGAATGGGAAAAGATTTTTCACCAACTGAACTTCTGACAGAGGGCTAGCTAATATTCAACATATATATATTGATATATTGATATATTGATATATTGATATATATACATAAAAGTAAAGAAGTTAGATACCAACAATCCAAATAACCTGATTAAAAATGTGGTACAGAGCTAAATACAGAATTCTCAACAGAGGAATCTTTAATGGTCAAGAAACACTAAAGAAAGGTTCAATGCCCTTAGTCATTAGGGAAAAACAAAGCAAAATGACTCTGAGATTCCACCTTACATCCATCTGAATGGCTGACATCAAAATCTCAAGTGATAGTACATGGTGGTGAGGATGTGGAGTAAATGAACACTTCTCCATTCCCAATCAGAGTACAAACTCATACAGCCACTCTGGAAATCAACTTGGTGGTTTCTCAGAAAATTGGGAGTGCTTCCATCTCAAGAACTGGCTATACCACTCCTTGACATACACCCAAAAGATGCTCCACCATAACATAAAAACACTTGCTCAACCATGTTCACAGCATCTTTATTTGCAACAGCCAGAAACTGGAAACAATTCAGATGTCCCTCAACTGAGGAATAGATAAGGAAAATGTGTTTTGTTCACACAATAGAATGCTACTCAGCCTTTAAACGCAAGGACATGACAAATTCTTCAGGCATCTGGATGGAACTAGAAACTGTCATCCTGAATGACATAACACAGACAGACCCACAAGGATATACATGGTATACATTCACTTACAATTGAATATTAGCCAGAAAGTACAGGATAACCACTCTACAATTCACAGACCCAAAGAAGTTAATTAACAAGCAGAGCTAAGAGATGATGCTTAAATCTTATTCAGAAGGTGAAATAAGATAAACATTGGAGGTGGATGGATAGAGGGAACTGGGTGGGAGATTGGATAGAGAGGGGAATGGAGGTGAGTGTCTGACATAGGGAGAGCAGGGAAAAGAGAAAGAAAATTGGTGGTGGACTAGGTGTGTTATCTTTAGGATATGCCGGAGAACTGATATGGTGGAGGTGCCAGGATATTTATGGAGTAACTCTAGCTGAGACTCCTAACAGTAGGGAATATGGAAAAGTGGCCAACTCCTGCAGCCAGAGAGGACTCCCAGTGGAGGGATAAAGGCACCAACATACTCACAAAATTTTTGACCCAAAATGCATCCTGCCTACAAGACCTGCAGGGACAAAGATGGAACATGACTAAGGAAATGACTAACCAATGAGTGACCCAATTTGAGACCCATCCTATAGGCAAGAACCAATCCCTGACATTCTGTTATGCTTACAGACAGGAGTGTAGCAGTATTGTGCTCAGAGAACTCTGATTGATGGAACTGATGGAAACTGATGCAGAAATTCATAGCCAAACATTATAAGAAGCATGGTAAGTTTTGTGGAGGAGTTGGGGGAAGGATTGAGGGACCTTAAGAAGATAGGGACACCACAAGAAGACCAACTAAGTCAACTAACTTGGACCTCTCTGAGCTCCCAGAGACTGAATCCCCAACCTAAGAGCAAGTATCAGCTGGATTTAGGTCCACTGTACATATGCAGCAGATGTGCATCTTGGTCTTCATCTGGGTTCCCAGACAACTAGAGCAGAGTCTGTCTGTGAACCCTGTTCCCATAATTGGAATGCATTGTTTGTTCTCGGTAGGAGCGGATGTGCCTATTCCTGTAGTGACTTGTTTTGATAGGGTGGGATGATGGGGAGAGGAGGACTCCCTTCTCAGAGGAAAAGGGGAGCAGAGATGGGGGGAGGAGCCATGTGGGGAGGGCTGGGAGCAGAGGGGGGCTGCGATCATTATGTAAAGCAAATATATAAATAGATAAAAATTTTAATAGCTTACAAATTTTTATTTGTCCACAAAACAAGTACCACAAAACAAGCCACAGAGTTGTACTATGTATTAACAGTGATGGAAACTTGTAAGAAGTATTTTTAATAAAGGTGGACCCAATTTGGCTTGAAACAAAACAATGTATACTTTGAAGTGACAGAGAAAAGGTGTGGGCACATTCATTCTCACTTCTGTGAATCATAACTTGATGGAAGCATTCTATGGCAGAGATCGGATTCAGATTATATGCTTAATGCCCAAAAATGGTAAAAGGAACTCAAAACCAAATCAGGTATTTGACAGAACAAAAAATATTAGTAAAAAGAACACATTATACAAGGTTCTTTTTATGAAAAATATTTAATTTTATTGTATCATATGGGTGTTTTACATGCATGTATTTAATTTGTGTACTGTTACAAACACACACACACACACACATATGATTTATGCCTGTTGCCTGTGGAGGTCAGAAGACAGCATGGAAACCCCTTGAACTGGAGTTACAGGTGGTTATGAGTCATCATGTGGGTACTGGCAACATAATGTGAGTTCTCTGGAAAAGCTATAAGTGCTATTAATTACTGATCCATCTTTGTAGTACTGATAAAATTTTCTTCAATTCAAGAATAATTAGGAAAGGGTAAAACAAAGATTTTTTTACCAAAGATATAAAACCCAAGATGATGAACAATAGGGGACAGAGTGGAACTGATAGAAAGGAGGAGGGGTGGGAGCAGCAGAGGAGTAGGAAAGTGTGGTCAGGATGTATTGTATGAGATAGGAATCTATTTTTAATTAAAAAATAATATGAGTTTTCACCAAATTTATCACTTTACTATACTACCTGGCAGGTTCATGTCCTCCTGTCCATTATGTTATAGCTAAGTGAATAAGTTACTGATGCATATTTACCATGACAAATAGACAAGTCAAGAATGTTCAGTTCAACATTTTGCACAATATTGCAAAAATAATGGCTCGCATGCCTGCCTACCATGAAATGGATAAGTAAGTGATGTCTTACTCATAAATAAATAAGTACTGAAAACAGCCTAATTTGACAAGCAAATTGATTTTAAAACTTCAGGACATTTTTCCCTAGGAGGAAAACCAAATGTGAAATTATAGGACGCATGCCCAGTCTTCACCAAACTCTAATTCTCAGTCTGGGGAGTTATATTCTTTTTGATTTTAGTTTTTAATTATTTGATAATTTCATATATAGATACTGTCTTCACATCATTTATGCTCCTTTTTCTCCCTGTTCTTACACCTCTAATATCCCTGCTAACTCCCCCAAAAATTCATGAGCACTTTTTAAATTGTTACATCCTTTCACTTTATCCTTCTCAGTTGGTCTTTGTATCAGTGTCTCTCTCTTGCTCTCTGTCTTCCTCTATCTCCCTCTCTCTGCCACTGTCTCTGTCTTTCAACCAAAAAAGTTCTCTTTCCTGTAGTCCATTTAGTGTTCTTCAACTGTACAAATGTTTAGTACCAACCATTTTGGGTTAGCTGACCTACTGGGGCTCATCCCTGAAAATAAATAAATAAAAAGCCCTGATTCTCTATTAGCAGGCATGACTGTACATCTTCATTTAAAGGTGGGTCTTAATAAATACCCTTTACTCATGTTAACCCATCAATTGGTGCTATAAGTATGCAGGTCTTGTTTAGGCAACTATACTGTTGAACATTCATTGGTCCAGCTTTCTGTCGTGTTTGGAAAACACTATCTCACAATAAGTGTACTGGTTCTCTGGCTTTTCCAATCATTATGCTACCTCTTCTGTAATTTTCCATGAGCTTTATGTGTAAGGGTTGCATCACAGATGTATCAGTTGGGATTGAGCACCCCATAGTCACTTATTCTCTCCATTTTTGCCAGTTGTGTCTTACAGTAATAGTCTCCATCTGCTACACAAAGAAACACTAAGGTTGAAAGTTATACTTATGTATGAGTATAAATATAGTTAGAAATTTTACTGGTTTAGGAAAAGTGTCAGTAGTTTGGTTCTCTTGAAGAGTCCATGGCCTCTCCAGCTACAAATAGTTAGCTAGGATTAGAGCTCTAGGCATGAATGCCCTCCATGAAAAGAACTTAAATCTAACTAGACAACTCTTGGTTACCATAAACATGAAAGTGCCACTGTTGCAACCTTGGGAAGTCTATTACTAATGTAAGATTATCAAATCTTGTGTGTAAAGCAGGTTGACACACAGAGTTTTCTACTCAAATAATAGGATGCTTTCTAAATCATGGTACCTCCATTTAATTCTTAGAAGTTCAATGGGCCCCTCCCCCACCACCATCTTCGCTCCTGGTTGGATAGGACAAGCAGCCCCAGGTACCAGGATATCCTAAGTCTAAGATATCTGGGGACACAAACTGCCAAGCTGCAGGCTGCTGCTTGCGCCCAGGACCTGGGCAGAGCAGCGGTTCATCTGTCAGGCATGGGTCCTGTGCCCTGCGGGGTAGTCAGTGCTTGGAGTTGCCCCTCTCCAAGCAGTCCCAGGTACCGAGATATCCCATGTTTAAGATCTCTGGGGACACAGACCGCCGAGCTGCAGGCTGCTACCTGTGCCCAGGACCTGGGCAGATCAGCAGTTCATCTGTGTGCCATCCAGGCATCACTCCTGTGCCTGCAGGGTGCCCTGCAGGATGTCTGTGGGATCCCTGCCTCCCTCTTTGTTCCCTGACTGAGTAGACAGGCAGCACCAGGTTCTGTTCACAGAGACAACCCGAGTATAATACTGCTTGGGTCAGGACACACCAGGGCTCCAACAGCAACCAAGAGGAGGGCAGCACATCAGCAATCTGGGCCAGGGGAAACCCAGTAATCCAGTGGTGTGGAAATAGCCTTACAGGTTCACAGGAGGTTCAAGCACCAGCCAGTGACAACAGGACCAACTAATGCCAGAGATAACCAGATAGCAAAAGGCAAACATAGGAACATTGCCAACAGAAATCAAGGCAATATGGGAGCATCTGAACCCAATTCTCCAACAACAGCAAGTCCTGGATTCCCCAACATGCCAGAAAAATAAGATTTGGAATTAAAATCACTGGTCATGATGTTTTTAGAGGGACACAAGAAGGACATAAATAAATCTCTTAAAGAAATACAGGAGAAAATGGATCAAAAGTTAGAAGGCCTTAGAAGAGAAACATAAGAATCATTTAAAGAAATTCAGGAGAATATGGATCAAAAGATAGAAGCCAATGAGTAGGAAATGCAAAAATCACTTAAAGAAATACAGGAGAACTTGGGTCAACAGGCAGAAGTCATGAAAGCAGAAACAAAACAACATCTCTCAAAGAATTACAGGAAAACACAAACAAGCAAGTGAAGGAACTGAGCAAAACCATCCAGGATCTAAAAAGAGAAGTAGAAACAACTAAGAAATCACAAAGGGAGAAAACTTTGGAGATAGAAATCCTTGGGAAGAAATCAGGGGCCATAGATGCAAATATCAACAACAGAATACAAGAGATAGAAGAAGGAATCTCAGATGCTGAAGATTCCATAGAAATCATTGAGTCAACAGTCAAAGAAAATGCAAAAAGCTTGTAATCCCAAACATCCAAAAAATCCAGGACACAGTGAAAAGACCAAACCTAAGGATTATAAGCATATATAAGAATGAAGATTTACAACTGAAAGGACCAGCAAATATCTTCAAGAAAATTATGGAAGAAAACTTCCCTAACCTAAAGAGAGAGATGCCCATGAATATACAAGAAGCCTACAGAACTCCAAACAGACTGAACCAGAACAGAAATACTTCCCGTCACATAATAATCAAAACTAAAAATATACTAAACAAAGAAAGAATACTAAAGGCAGTAAGAGAAAAAGGGCAAGTATCATATAAAGGAAGACCTATCAGAATTACACCAGACTTCTCACCTGAGAACATAAAAGCTAGAAGACCCTGGGCAGATCTCATGCAGACTCTAAGAGAACACAAATGCCAGCCAAGACTACTATACCCAACAAAACTCTCAATCACAATAGATGGAGAAACCAAGATATTCCATGACAAAAGCAATTATTTTAATCTTTTTTTAATTGAGTATCTTCTTTATTTACATTACCAATGGTAAAATCTTTCCCAATTCCCCCTGCCAAAAGTCTCCCTCCCCAACGATTCCCTACCCCTTCTCCCACCCCCTGCCTCCATGTATATGCCCCTCTATTAGACATACTCCCACCTCTTCCCCAACCCCCCCCCATCTGTTTCCCTTTGTTGGGGCCTCTATTGTGCCCTTACCTGACCAAAGATCACTCCTCCCACTGGTGCCCACAAGGCATTCCTCTGCCACATTTTGGCTGGAACCATGTTTACCCCTTGGTTGATGGTTCAGTCCCTGGGAGTCTTGGTGTGTCTGGGTGTCCAAAGTCATTGTTCTTTCCATGGGGTTATATACCCCTTCAACAACTCTGGATCACCCTCCAGATCCTTTGTTGGGAACCCCAACCTCAGTCCAATAGTTGGTTGCTAGTTTCTGCCTCTGTATTTGTAAGGCTCTGGCAGGGCCCCTCTGGAGAGAGCCATGGTATGCTCTCCTTTTGGTACATGCTTCTCATCGTAGTGTCAGTGTTTGATGACTGTCTATAGGATGAATCCCCTGGTAGGGCACTCACTGGGTGGCCTTTAGTTCAGACTCTGATCCACAAGTTGCTCCTGTGAGTATTTTGTTCTCTTTCTCAGAGGAACCATACCACCCTCACTCAAGTCCTCTTTCTTCTTGAGCTTCCTGTGCTGGCTGAATTGTAAATTGAAATCTACCAAATTTACACAATATCTTTCCACAAACCCAGTCCTACAAAGGATAATAGGGAGAAAACACCAATAAAAGAAGGGAAAATATACCCTGGAAAAAGCAAGTTAGTCACCTTCTTTCATCAAACCCAAAAGAAGATAACTACTCAAATATAAAATTAACATCAAAAATGTCAGGAAGCAATACTCACTATTCTTTAATATCTGTTAACATCAATGGACTCAATTCCCAATAAAAGGACATAGACTAACAGACTGGATATGTAAACAGGACCGAACATTTTGCTGCATACAGGAAACACACCTCAGTGTCAAAGACAAAAACTACCTTATAGTAAATGGCTGGAAGACAATTCTACAGACAAATGGTCTCAAGAAACAAGCCAGAGTTGCCATTCTAATATCAGATAAAATTGACTTTCAACCTTAAGTCGTCAAAAAAGACACAGAAGGACACTTCTTGCTGGTCAAAGGAAAAATCCACCAAGAAGTACTTTCAATCCTGACTATCTATTCTCCAAATGCAAGGGCACCCTCATTCATAAAAGACACTTTACTAAAGCTCAAAGCACACATTGCACCTAACACAATAATTGTGGGTGACTTCAACACCCCACTCTCCTCAATGGACTGATCAGGAAAACAGAAACTAAACAGGAACACAGTGAAACTAATTGAAGCTTTGGACCAATTGGATTTAATACACACACACACACACACACACACACACACACACACACATATAAAACATTTCTTCCCAAAGCTAAAGAATATACCTTTTTACCTCATGGTACCTTTTCCAAAATTGATCATATAATTGGTCACAAGACAGACCTCAACAAATATAAGAAGATTGAAATAATCCCGTGCCTCCTTTCAGATCACTGTGGAGTAAAAGTGGTCTTCAATAGCAACAAAAGCAATAGAAAGCCCACATACACATGGAAACTAAAAAAAATACTCTACTCAATGATACTTTCGTCAAGGAAGAAATAAAGAAAGAAATCAAAGACTTTTTAGAATTTAACAAAAATGAAGGCAGAACATACCCAACTCTGTGGGACACAATGAAAGCAGTGCTAAGAGGAAAACTCATAACCCTGAGTGCCTCCCAAAAGAATCTGGAGAGAGCATACACTAGAAGCTTAAGGGCACAACTGAAAGCCCTGGAACAAAAAGAAGCTAATTCACACAGGAGGAGAAGAAGACTGGAAATCATCAAAGTCAGGGATGAATCAATCAAGTAGAAACAAAGAGAACCATACAAAGAATCAACAAAACTAGGAGCTTGTTATTTGAAAAAATCAACAAGATAGATAAACCCTTAGCCAGACTAACCAAGGACACATAGACAGTATCCAAATTAACAAAATTAGAAATGAAAAGGGAGATATAACAACAAAAACTGAGGAAATTAAAAAAAAAAAAGCATCAGATCCTACTACAAAAGCCTGTACTCTACACAACTGGAGAATCTGGAGGAAATGGACAATTTCTTAGACAGATACCAAATACCAAAATTAAATCAGGATCAAATAGATCATCTAAACAGTCCCATAACCCCTAAAGAAATAGAAGGGTTCATAGAAAGCCTTCCAAACAACAACAACAACAACAACAACAACAACAACAACAAACAACACAGGACCAGATGGTTTTAGTGCAGAATTCTATCAGACTTTCAAAGAATTCTTAACACCAGTACTCTTCAAACTATTCCAACAAATAGAAACAGGTGGAACAATACCCAAGTCGTTCCACAAAGCCACAATTACACTGATACAAAAAGCAAACAAAGATGCAATAAAGAAAGAGAACTTCATACCATTTCCCTTATGAACATTGATGCAAATTTATTCAGTTAAATTCTTGCCCACCGAATCCAAGAACACATCAAAATGATCATCCACCATGATCAAGAAGGCTTCATTCCAGGGATTCAGGGATGGTTCAATATTCAGAAATCCATCAATGCTACCCAATACATAAATAAATTCAAAGAAAAAAAACACATGGTCATTTCATTAGATGCTGAGAAAGTGTTGGACAAAATTCAGCATCCTTTCATGCTAAAAGTCCTGGAAAAAACAAGATTCAAGGCCCATATCTCAACATAGTTAAAGCAATATACAACAAACAGGTAGCCAATCTCAAACTAAATGGAGAGAAACTTGAAGCAAGTCCACTAAAATCAGGGACTAGACAAGGCGGCCCCCTCTCTTCATATCTTTTCAATATATTTCTTGAAGTCCTAACTAGAGCAATTAGACAACATAAGGAGGTCAAAGGGATACAAATTGGAAAGGAAGAAGTCAAACTATCACTATTTGCAGATGATATGATAGTATACTTAAGTGACCCAAAAAAAAAAAAAAACAAAAACAAAAAAAAACTCTACCAGAGAACTCCTACAGTTGATAAACAACTTCAGCAAAGTGGCTGATTACAAGATCAACTCAAGCAAATCAGTAGCCTTCCTATACTCAAAGGACAAGCAAACTGAGAAAGAAATTAGGGAAATGACACCCTTCACAATAGCCACAAACAACATAAAGTATCTTGGTGTGACTCTAACCAAAGAATAGAAAGATCTATATGACAAGAACTTCAGATCTCTGAAGAAGGAAATCCAAGACCTTAGAAAATGGAAAAATCTTCCATGCTCATGGATTGGCAGGATTAATATAGTTAAAATGGTCATCTTGCCAAAAGCAATCTACAGATTCAATGCAATCCCCATCAAAATCCCAACTCAGTTCTTCATAGGGTTAGAAAGAACAATTCTCAAATTTATCTGGAATAACAAAAAACCCAGGATAGCTAAAACTATTCTCAACAGTAAAAGAAATTTTAGGGGATCAGTATACCAGACCTCAAACATTACTACAGAGCAATAATGATAAAAACTGCATGGTATTGGTACATTGACAGGCAAGTGGATTAATAGAGTTGGATTGAAGAACTGGAAATGAACCCACACACCTATGGTCACTTGATCTTCAACAAAGGAGCTGAAAACATCCAGTGGAAAAATTATAGCCTTTTCAAGAAATGGTGCTGGTTCAATTGGAGGTCAGCATGCAGGAGAATGCGAATTGATCCTTGTACTAAGCTCAACTCCAAGTGGATCAAGGACCTCCACATAAAACCTGACACACTGAAACTAATAGAAAAGTAACTATGGAAGACCCTTGACGACATGGGCACAGGGGAAAAGTTCCTGAACAGAACACCAATAACTTATGCTCTAAGATCAAGAATTGACAGATGGGACCTCATAAAATTACAGTTTCTATAAGGCAAAGGACACTGTCAAAAGACAAAACGTCAACCAACAGATTGGGAAAGGTTCTTCACCAACCCTAAATCTGACAGAGGGCTAATATCCAATATATACAAATAACTCAAGAAGTTAGACCCCAGAAACCAAATAACTGTATTAAAAATGGGGTACAGAGCTAAACAAAGAATTTTCACCTGAAGAAATTCGGATGGCTGAGAAGCACCTTAAGAAATGTTTAACATCATTAGTCATTAGGGAAATGCAGATCAAAACAATCCTGAGATTTCACCTCACACCAGTCAGAATGGCTAAGATTAAAAATTTAGGAAGCAGCAGGGGTTGGTGAGGATGTGGAGAAAGAGGAACACTGCTCCACTGCTGGTGGGATTGTAAGATGGTACAATCACTCTGGAAATCACTCTCATGGTTCCTTAGAAAACTGGGCATGACACTTCTGGAGGACCCTGCTATACCACTCCTGGGCATATACCCTGAGGATTCTCCAGCATGCAATAAAGACACATGCTCTACTATGTTCATAGCAGCCTTATTTATAATAGTCAGAAGCTAGAAAGTACCAAGATGTCCCTCAATAAAAGAATGGATACAGAAAAATATTTACACAATGGAATACTACTCAGCAATTAAAAATAATGATTTCCTGAAAATTTTAAGCACATGGTTGGAACTGGAAATATCATCCTAAGTGAGGTAACCCAATCAGAAAAGAATACACATGGAATGCAATCACTGATAAGTGGATATTAATTAGCTCAGAAGCTCTGAATACTCAAGACACAATTAGCATATTAAATGATTCCCATGAAGAAAGGAGAGGTCCCTGGTCCTGGAAAGACTTGATCCTGCATTGTAGGGGTGTACCAGAACAGAGAAATGGGAGGCGACTGATTAGGGAATAGGTGGAGATAAGAGGGCTTATGGGGCATATGGGGAGTGGGGGACCAGGAAAGGGGAAAGCATTTGGAATGTAAACAAAGAATATAGGAAATAATAAAAAAAATTAAATTATTAGCATCAGCCTTATATGGATTTAAAAATGTTTAACTCAATCTATTCTTGTGGTTGTCTGTTTTGTTTTGTTTTGTTTGTTTATTTGTTTGTTTTTAAGTCCCTGTCATAATGGACTGTCATGGACCTTATTCCTACAGATCTTTTTGGTAGTCAAAAGATAGACTAGCCATAAAAAAAAGTTCAATGGGCAATTTTTCTCCTAGTCAATGTTCAGCTCTCTCTCAATCTTAGTCCTCATTTACTGTTTGGAAAGTAATTTTAAAGCCTGGAGTACTGCAGTGGATCATACACTGAATATACAAACTCTAACCTGGTTGGTAGCTTGATAGAAAGGATAGGCTTCAGCCTAGGCAAATACAGGCATTTGTGAAGCACCAAATTTTACCATATCTGTTAGATCAGCTGTTGATAAGTCATAGGATTTCTGATCTCTAGCATTTTCCAGACTCTTTCTGGTTCTTTGTGGACACTAGGTCAGATGAAGAGTGATTGAGAAAGGCACCCCTGTTGTAGAGCTATCTACTTTATCTCCATTCCACTCTCCATGAAGTACAATGTTCCAATAAGTAATAAATAAACACATGCCATAAAGGCATGTAGGTCATAGTAAATATACACCCTCACCCCTCTTTAAATATAACACTAACATGCCATTTCCATTTTAATTCCTGAAACTTTCCTACTGTCAGCCTATGTGTGGTCTTAATCAGTTTTCTTTCATACTGTCAACCCATTTGTGGTCTTATCAGCTTTTTATTCTCTAAAGTTTTAGCCATTCATTCACAGATTAACAGGTATCATTTTGGCATTTCCATACATACTTTGTTTTGGTTGTTCCTCCTCTAGAGCTCTCTACACCCCAACTTGTATTCTTATATTCCAAGTACGCTTTCTACTTCCATGTTTAACACATTCAGTTACCATTCCCATCTCATTCCTCAAACAACTCCATTTTTCTTTCTAATGAACTTCTTTCAAGTATTATGAACTATACTTATGTCTGCTTCCACGTAACTACATATGTGTAAAAGCTTAAAGGTAGAATTCCATCCAAGAAAAAATGGAACACTATTTGCATTTCTCAATTTAGTATACTTAAGATAATGATTTTGGGATCTCTCTTTTTTCTTCAAATTTAATTTTCTTTATGGCTTCAACTCTTTACTCTTTCCTATCGTGTAAAGCCACCACTTTTGGGAATCCTTTTCTCTATGCATACCTACAAGTTAGGTCCTTATTGTTCAAAGCTAATGAAGTTAAATCCATCTTGAATTTTACCACAATTGGTTGAGGCTACCACAGTCCTAAGCCAATAACTAGCCAGCATTTCTCTGGCTTCCAGAATTGGTCTAACTCATCATATAATTCAAGGTTCTCCTCGATTATTTTAAGATGATTCTATATCTTCCCCTGGACATGTGCTCTCTTGGGCTAGCTCACCTGGGTGTCTGCAGCCATATGTTTATTCCATAATATCTTAGGACTAAGTTAGTAGATATTTTATTTCTTAGCACTTCCAACTTCTTGAGTTCTCTGTTATTATATTTTAAAAATTAAATATTTATTATTATTATTATGAATACTACTAGTGTATATGTGTGCATGTATTTGTGTGTGTGTGTGTGTGTGTGTGTGAGAGAGAGAGAGAGAGAGAGAAAGAGAGAGAGAGAGAGATGCAATGTGCATACATGTTATGATGACATGGAATTCAGAGTACAGTGGTGTGGTGTCAGTTCTTTTCTACCTTATCTGAGTGTTGGGGCTCCAATTCAAGTTTTCAGGCTTGACTGGCACAGCTCATCTGCTGAGTTATGCCACCTGCTTCTCCATTGTAATTTAGGCTTAGCTTTGCCCTCCTCAACTCCACACATTGGCCTCTCCTCTCATAGCCTTTCTGCAGGTTCTTCTTTGTTGTATACATATTTGCTTGGCCTCATAAGTTTTTTGCTTGTTTATTTTTGATATTTTTGTTTCTGTTTTGGTTTTTCTGGAAGCTTGGTTTTAATCTTGATGATTATCACTCTTTCCCATCTGCATTCCTGAAAGACCAAAAGCAAATGAATGACATCAAGTAAAGTTACCAACCAGCTCAAGGTATCACCTGGCTTCCGTTTACCATTGCTGAACCAGCTATTGAGTAAATGGGAAGCTAACTATAAAAAACAATCACCTAACTAGTGCAGTTTGATCAGAGCACACCTAGGTGGTATTGCCTTTCCCAGTAAAAGTCTTTCAAATGGATTTTCAGTAACAGGCCCTGGAGACTCTGATAGATGGAATCTTCAATTTATATTATCTTTTCTATTTCCAGATACAAAGTGTGAGGTCTCTCTTTAATAGTACAAGTGTTTAATAATTATAGCCAGTTTGCTGTACCTACTTTGTCCTCATCTACAAACCCTCTTATGCTCTTTTTCTCACTGAACTGTACATTTTTACCTCATTCATCTCTAATCTGCTCCAGATTATTGTTTCTCAACCTGCCTATTGAACGTAATGACCTTTTAATACAGTTCCTCATGTTGTGGTAAGCCCCAATCATAAAATTATTTTGTTGCTACCTTATAACTGTAATTTTGCTACTTGCATATATATTATGAATTGTGATACAAATATCTGCTATTCAGGATATCTGATATACAAACCCTGTGGATAGGTAATTCAACCCTCCAAAAGGTTCTTGAGCCACAGGTTAAGAACTAGTGCTCTACATTCTAATTATAAATCTGGCTAAAAGCAGAGGATAACAACCATGTTGCAATGTTATGTTGTCATGAAATTTCCTCCACACAATTAAGAAGTCTGTTAAAGTCAAGTTAACAAGTTAAAAGTCGCACTGAACTTTTTTGTGACATGGGCATATAGGCAGATTATTTTCTCTTTCTTTCTTCCTTCTTTCTTAATTTCTTTTTCATCTGGGATTAATTACTTTTTATTTTATTAAATATATATTATTTTCTCATACAATATAGTCTGAATACAGTTTTCCATCCTAGTTCATTTTTATTTCCTCTCCCATCTGGATGCACTACCTTTCTGTATCTTTTCAGTTAGAAAAGAATAGCTTCTAGGATATAGAACAAAACATAACAAAGCAAAATATAATAAGATCAAACAAAAATATCAAAGTCATACAAGACAAGACAACAGAAAAAAATAAAGGATCTCCAAGAGAAGGCACAAGAATCAGAGTCCGACTCATTCACACATTCAAGAGTCTCATAAAAGTACTATACATAAAGCTATAATATGTATGGAGAGGACCTGGCATAGAACAGTGTAGGTCCTGTGCATACTACTTCATTCTCTGTGAGTTCATGTGAGCTCAGGGCCTGGTTCTCCTGGTGTCCTCCAGGCCTGGTTCTCCTGGTGTCCTCTATTCCCTTTGTCTCTTCCACTCCTTCATTCTCCTCTCCCATGGGCTTCTCTGTGCTCTGAAGGAGGGAATTGATGGAGACATTTCATTTAGAGCTAAAACTGTTTTGGGTTTTTCTCTCTCTAATATCTGGTTGTAGGTCTCTATATTTGTTCCCATCTATTGCAGGAGAAAGCCTCTCTGTTGATGTAAATAAGGCTTCAATCTATAAGTGTAGCAGAATTTCATTAGAAATCATTTTATTATTAGCAGTATTATTTGATTCTACTTAATTTTTTTGGACTATCTAGACTGTGGTTCTTGGTCATCCAAGAAGTGACAGGAATGAGTTCCCATCTTATAGAGTGGGCCTTAAGTCAAACCAGACATTGGGTAGTTGCTCCCACAACCTTTGTGCCATCATTGTAGAACAGATTAACAGTTTTATTTTTGCATTGGTGTTTACTTTCTATTTTGGTAGCTTGCGGAGTACCTTTCTATGACCTAGACACTTGAACATGGGGTAAAGGTCTTTTGTATGCATTAACTCAATCTCTCCATGCTTAATAAGTTGTATGCATGTTGTATTTAGCATTGGGATCTTGCTCTCTGGTTATAGAAAGCAATCTGTTGCTTGGCAACAGCATGTGTAGTTTGGGGATTTCCATTGGACTCTTTCAACCAACAACTCAGCTAGATGAAACCCAGTCCCAGCACTGTAAGCCCAACGAGAAATGGCCATCACCTTTATTATTTGGTGAGTTCTTTATGACCACCTGTTATTTATTATAGGTAGTTTCTACTACAAGGTGTCTCTATACCGGCACTCAAGTGTTCTTTACTTCTAGCTGTCCTCTCCCCTCATTCACTCCATCAGTCTCATCTCACCTCCTCCCTTCCCACATATTCCTGCCATCCTTGTTTCTCTACACCTCATGCACCATTTCTAGTCCACCTATAAAATCTATTTTTCCCTTCCAGGGGCACTCATACTCCCTACACTTCCTCTACATCTAATTGCTCTGGGTCTATAGATTATAGGTTGGTAACCAATTATTTAATAGCTAATATCCAAATATAAGCAAATGTATAGCATATTTATCTTTCTGGGTTTGTGTTACCTCATTCAGGATTTTTTTCTAGTTGCATATATTTGCCTGTATATTTTATGATGTCATTTTTTAAAAGAACTGAGTAATACACCATTGTGTGAATGTACCACATTTCCTTTATCCTTTCTTCTGTTGAAGGACACCTAGGTTGTTTCCAATTTCTATAGCCAGATTCTTTTTCTAGTGAATAACATGAATGGCATCCAGCCTACCTGACAGTCAGTTCTCATTTCCCTTTACACAATCATGAGCATAACTCTTACTATCCACATTTCCATCAGAATTTTGGGTTTTCCAAATCTCACCAAATGCTCATTAATATTGACTTATTAGACTCAAATAGCATCCTTCTTCAAAACCTTCTACATCCTTCTCATAAATCAGCTCCTCAAGCCTATGTTTCACCAGTCATGTCTATCACAGTCACGCTACTTGGTAATTATTTTATTTGTTACTTATTGTTCTGTCCAGAGTGACAGAATACAAGAAAATAATGGAGGAAGGCCTTACATTGACTAAAAATCTAGAGCATTCTGGGGTCTTTATATGATGTGGTGGGTTCTTTATGAAGGATGAGACTTAGTGGCTTAAGTACCTGAGGTATTACCTCACATATATGTCTCAGCAAATGCAGATAAAGTCCAAGAGGAGCCAGTCTGACTGTTGGAGCTTGTGGGTTGTCTTGTTGTACTTTGGCAGAGATCTTAGGTAGAAGCAGAGGCAGATATACCATTTAAGGCCCAAAGACCCATTTAGGTTAGCAAGGTCAAATGTTACAAAGGTTCCCAAACCTGAAAACACTGTGCCACAAGCTGAGGACTATGTGGCCAAGTATATATGCCTATGGGGGACATTTCACATTCAAACCTTAACAGTGCCTAAGCCACCTCAGCTCTCAACAAAGATGCTCCCTAGGGAGGGCACGGCTCCAAATATAAGTTTTGATGGGCTCAAATATGCCCAGAAATCTCCTCCTTCTCTTTCTCAAAGGCACAATATAAAGGTTAGAGAGAAGTAGTGTAGTCTCTTTTGTAGCACCACTCCTCACAGATTATAGGAGATTCCTGTAATATCTGTAGAATGCATAATTCATTTCAAGTCTTCCTATCCCAATACTTCTTTGATGTAGTCATGACTGACTTTTCCCATGATTAAAGGGTGTCCCCAAACAAAAGACAGAATGCTTTCTTTTATCATGTAGACAGTCTAGTTCAAAACCTCCAAGAATCATTCATTGTGTTTTCCACACAGAACACTTGTACAGAATCCATGAAGATACTTTTCTCCACCAACTCAGGAAGAATACACACTGGGTCATATTTCTCATATTCATGCGATTGGTCTCCAAAGGATGCCTAAGAATACAGCAAGATGTAATGGTGCTGCATATTAGCTGTAAATAGATCCAGTTGATGAAGGCTATTTTACCTGATTGGTATTTACATTTGGGCTATTACTGCTCTTGCATGCTCTCTGATTACAAACAGTAATCAATGGTTTTCCACAGCTCTGTTCTTTCCAGGAAACCTTTTGTTTTCAGTACTCACTTATTCACCTATAAGGCATCAGTGGAAAAACATCTTTACAAGTGTTTAGTTCATATGCATCCATATGCCAGGCAGGGTCTCCCCCCCTGTTGTCTAAATGAGATCATTTGGAGTCCATGCTAGACTCTGGAAATTACTGCCTTGTGTTTTCAATGATTCTCAGGTGCTTCCATTTCTCATGGCAATCTTTGGCTCTCATCTCCCCTTCCATATCCTTCGTAATCTCAGCTTATATTGTACATTTTCTTCATTCTAGTTATGATCAACCTAGATGAAAAGCTCAACATTAACACACAAGTACTCTGTGATGTTTTGTATATGCTTGGCACAAGGAGTGGCATTACTTGACATCCTTTGTAAGGGATATTCCCTCATGAACAAAATATGTCCCACTAGACACTACCTTCCACCTCAATAAAGACCATAAGAACTTTTGAGGCACATCACCAAACCATAGTGATTGGCTTCCCATGTGGAGATAATATTAACTAGGGACATAGTCTTAACTACTAAAAAAGCAAGCAAATCTTCTGAGGATTGGTTAGGTAAAATATAATGGGAAGGATTTGTTCAGGCCATAGTTATAATGGAACATGATCTAAAGATTTTGAGAATTTAGCCAAATTGTATGTATGTGGTGGTGGGGACAATGTAGGTACCTTAGGACTCTTTCTATCCTTTGATTCAGGAATGCATCCATTCATCTGTTTACATACTCATGTGTTCACTGAGTAGAAACATAGGGACAAAACTTACAAAGAATTCCATGGATAGGGTCATTATTTTCCTTTGTAGAACATATGGAGGCTGAACTAAGAAAGCTTCATTTACCATTACCCTTTCCTAAGTAACCCTTTGACATGATGATACGTTTAAGAGGTCACTATACGTCCACTGTGCAATGGAGGCTATAATTGAGATCTGTAAAAAGCAGAATGAATGCCTCATTTGGCCTCTGGAAAAAGCAAGAATTTGGAATTAATTCAAAGACAAGGAGGTACTTAATACAAGACTTTACAAAAAATTTAAATTTGCTTGGAAATTGAATACTGTAGGTATAGGAAATGTCAACCATTCTGATACAAAGGTATAAGAGCCACACTTGTGGCACTGAAACTCTTACATGATGATGGCATCTGTGGTGCTTTGGAAGAAGTAGACATGGAAAAAAAATCACAAACTCAGTCAAATATTGGAGTCCCTAATCCTAGCCTAAGAACCCACAAAAGGAATGGAATTAAGAACACAAGGACAAAACAGAGGATTTTGCTTACTTTTGAAATAGCCTCTGCTCTTCTGTAGCTTGTTCTAAAAACATTCTTATAATTCTAAAATTACAGAAACAACTGTAAGGAGTAAATATTTTAGACATGTTCAGTAGTACCTGGTGACAAATAACTTCAGCATCCCCATATTTCCTTTGGCCTCTTCATTTTTCCTATCCAATCATTTTAAATCTTTTCCCTTGTTATTTTAGTTCTTTTCTGTGGCTCACCTATCTTGCTCAACATAATAGAGCCAAGCAGGTTCCCAATCCAAATGTTTACACCCCTTGAGGCTTTCCAAGTGCAGTTAAAAAAAAAAAACCCAAAACCAAACAAAAACAAAAACAAAACATTAATGAGTAGGTTTAAGGGAATAGGGAATGGTAAAGAGAGGGGCAAACTATAATGTCTTATCTGGGAAATCAACATCTTGTGCAACTACATTTGATTGTTACATTTAGAAATGTTGTCTATCACTGTCAAATATTCTATAAGTTCAAGGAAAAACAGACATTACCAACTCTCAATTGTGGTTTTCATTATTATGTGGATAATTCATTTATGCATTTTTTATTATATTCTTTATTTACATTTTAAATTATTTCCCCTTTCCTGGTTTCCCCCTCCCCAAAGTCCCATAAGCCCTCTCTCCTCCCCTTGTTCCCCAATCAACCCCTTCCTGATTTCCTGTCCTGGTATTCCCCTAAATAACTATGTGAGGTACTATGGAAGTGGCTTAGTACTTAAGAGCACTTGTTGTTCTTACGCAGAATACAATTTAGTTTCCAGTACTCATGTCATGTAGTTCATTGTGCCTATATTACCAGTTCTGGGGAAATCCTACTCCTCTGGCCTCTTCAGACACCCTGACCCAGATCTCAACACACAGATGTATATACTCATACACAGACACATGTAGTGTGTGGGTGTGGGTGTTTGTGTGTGTGCATGTGCACGTGTGTGTGTGTGTGTGTACATATGTATAGTTAACACCCGAATATGTCAGAAGACGCTTCGAGATTCCTTGAAAGTGGAATTACAGATGGTTGTGAGCTACCATGTGGGTGTTGAAAACTGAATACATATCCACTTCAAGAACAGCAAATGCTCTTAAACATTGAACAATATCTCTAGAAATTGAAAATACATCTTTACAAAATAAAAATAACTGTGGAATTCATATCTGGGGGCTATGTCTGCTTATTGGAGCTCTTATTGCTAAACTGAGCTAGCTCAATTTGTCATCATGAATCTTGTCTGTGTCAATACTTACCCTGTTTTACAGTCAGAGAGTGACTGGTAGCAGGGAACTCTGCAAATAGGAAAATAATATAAGTGAGGTTGTAGCATAAATGAAGAAGGACCTGGGTCAAGCTGTGCATAGAGAGGTGAAAACCAAGAAAACTGAACACACTGGAGGAAAGAACCCTATCATAGTTGTCTCTGTTTCAATTTTTTTTTTATCTCACAATATCATGTGAGGTGGTATTGAAACAATAAATGGACTCTGATAGTTAATACAAAGAGAATTGAAAGGGTCATGCAGAACTACTGTAAGCAAGGGTAGAGTTAAAAACTCCATTACCCATATAAATGACAGATCAGTGTGGTGGACCATCTGTGAGCCTAGGCCTCTAAGAATGGAGACAGAGGATCTCCAGGGTAAAGCATATTGCTAGAGTAGCCGAGTCAATGACATAAGAATTCAAATGAAAGACTGTCTTAATAAATAAGAAGGATGATGAATGATGGATGATATCAGATGTAGTCCTCTGGCCTCCACACAGATGTATACAAGGACCTCTCTACATGCATGAACACAAACATTTGAACATGATATACACATATTTATGCAAACCAGGCACACACAAGCACATGTAAAAAACCAAAAGGCAGAATCAGACAAGTTTCTGTTCTTAGAGTACTCTGTGATTTTCACTTCAGATCATTGCCTATATTTCTGAGAAATGCAATTACCAATGTTCTTTTAGCTTCTAGAGATACCACTTTATCTCCAAATTCTATTAATGTGTGCTCTTTATTAAAAGACAACATAAATGTAGTTAGGTGCCCCTTCTCCTAAACTTGTTTACATTTGCCCATGAAAATTTTCACAGGAAAGTCTCTCATTCCCAGGCTCTGTTTTCTTCCTTATTTGACTTGTTCTAGTTCATTTATGGTTAGGGGAAACTGATGTCTTTCTCTTCTATTCTATATCCAACTCGGAACAAAACAAAGTCAGGTAGTTTGCCTAGTTACCAAGTTGTATGTCTTCACAGATCAGTTGGTTAAAAGAACTAAATGGATTACAAGCAATCAAAACAAAATAGAAGATGACTGAATGAGCTATGTTTGCAAAGCTCTAGGCCCTGCACCCACAGATTTCTACCTATGTAGTCATAATGTTCATGAGGAGACTACTTTCCATTTTATTTTATTTCTATGTGCATTGCCTTTCCTAGGTACCAACATGTTATTGATATATTATAGCCAATAAACACTTGTTAAACACATTGAAATTGAAAATCATTCAAGGAACAGAGAAGATGGATTCATAACTTAGATTTCTATGAGTTATAGTTTCAAATGGGGATTTATCTTTCTGATTAGATTTTTAAGTTATTGAGTTCAAGGGTTATGTCTCTAGTAATGATAATGACAGCTGCCTTGGTTAGCATTTCTCATTACAGTCTAGTCCCTTTTCGCTCATTTACTATAAACAGGCTTTATTGAAGATAGTTAAAGATGAGGAAACTAAGTCTTTGCAAAGTGCAGTCGTTTGTTCAGTTCATATGATTTGTAAAGTTTGTGAAGAACCCTGGTTGTCATCGTGTAGCATAGTGAACACATCCCTATCTCCATGTTATTCTGTGGAATCATTTCCTATTCATAGTGTGTAGGATCTGTGTGTTTAGGTATGAAAAGAAACACCAGAGTCATGGTAACCTCTTTGAAGTCCTCCTTTTATATTCTAAGGAGTTTGCATCATCCTAGGTCTGGGGATTAGGTAGAGGAAGTGGCAATAGAGAGGACTCAGGTCACTATCCTTAGACACACTGCTTTTCTTTTACTGCATATTAATTTTTTTCTGAATGTACCAGATTGAATCAGCTCTATTTTTTGAGCTGACCACTATAGAATTTCTTTCACCAAGGGATCTTACTTTTACTTTTCCCCTTGTCAATATGTTCAAAATAATCAAAAATGCTGAACTTACAAGCACAATCAATTTTGACTTATAGGGAAATATCAGGAATGAGATACTGAATCCTAATATTATGGGCCTTGTTGAAAATCATGGCCTCCCCTTGAACTAAACCACATTCACTCCAAAACATGTGTTAAGCACCACCTGTGAGCCATGCTTCCTTCTTCTTATTTTGTATTTGAATTCAGGCTTAAATATGGACGCTATCACTTACTGTTGCCCAATACTATCTAACTATTTCATCTATTCTATCTCAAAGCCAATCTACATAGTTTGCAAATAAGATGCGGAATCCAAATTTATAAACATGTTAGTGTCATAGGAATAGAATAGAATTTTAAATATCTGTGAATAGTTAATCAGTTCATGGACATATCTATGGATTCTATGCTGATGTTTGAACTAGTTGGAAAGAGTATGTAGCTAGAGAGTTAATTCTTTTGATTAAAAGGGAGGCGTTCTCCCAATCCTTAAGGTCAGGTAAGTGTTAATTACTAGGTACACTAAAGTTAATTTTTGGACTCTGCTCTTGGGATTGGCCCAGTCTGCTGTAAGCAGGTTGGATTTTGCTGCAGGATGACTCTTGAAGTGCTAAATTATATTCTTGTATTAGTGTGATCCTTTCATTTCAAAGGTGGTTGTACCTTTCCTCCAGTTATGTCTATAAATATGCAATAATGAAAAGAGAAAATTATTAGCACCTTAATAACTAATACATATTTCTATGATCTTAAGGATTTAGAGAACATCATCCTTTTGATCAGAAGGAAGGCATTCCTCCCCCCAGCCACATACATTTCCCAACCAGGCAAGCATCAGAATATAATCCACATTAAGAACACTTAATGAGCCATACCTTAATGTAACCCACAGAAGACGGGGTCAATATCAAGACAAGAGTTCTGAAGTTGACCTAAGTGTACCTAGTTACTATGTTTTCCCTTCCATTATCACCAGGAAACATGTCATCAGAAAGATAGTTGGTAGATAAACTGAATTTTAAGGATCATAGTTCAAATTCTGGACAAGAGGTAAAGGAGTGTAAGAGACTGCTTCAAAGCCCCAACCTTGCCCATTCAAGTCCCAATTTCATGCATGAGACAAACATAAGTTTCTTATGTCTTAGAGACCTCTTCTCTCAGGAAAGTTAGGGAGGACAAGCTTGAGAGCAAAACAAAGATTGACAGAAAAAGAATCCATTGATATTGTGAGGTTGGGTCCTTATAAAACTCATGGTCTAGTAGAAAAGACATCAAAGGAAGATAAGTTATATGATAGGACAATATCTGATGCTATAGGAGTGAATTTCAGGACCAATAGACTCTTGGATGATTAACAGAGATCTTTCAGAGGTACTTGATTTACTTTGGCTTGAGCTTTGTACAAGGAGATAAGAATGGATCAGTTTGCATTCTTCTACATGCTGACAGCCAGTTGAAACAGCTCCATTCTTTTAAAATGTTGTCATTTTTCTCTGGATGGTTTTAGCTTCTTTATCAAAGATTAAGTGTGTGGTTTCATTTCTGGGTCTTCAACTGTATTACATTGATCTACCTGCCTATCTCTGTCCCAATACAATATAGTTTTTATCACTATTGCTCTGTTATTACAGTATCCATTTATCAGTGAGTGGACACCATATGGGATTGGGTGATCTCACTCAGGATGATATTTTCTAGTTTCATTCATTTGCCTAAGAATTTCATGAATCCATTGTTTTTAATAGCTGAGTAGTATTCCATTGTGTAAATGTACCACATTTTCTGTATCCATTCCTCTTTTGAGGGACATCTGGGCTCTTTCTGGCTTCTGGTTCTTGTCATTCAGATCTTTCACTTGCTTGGTTAGAGTCACACCAAGACATTTTATGTTATTTGTAACAAATGTGCACAGTGGTGTTTCCATAATTTCTTTCTCAGACTTTGTTCCTTTGAGTAGAAAAAAGCAACTGATTTGCTTCTGTTAATTTTATATCCAGCCACATTTCTGAAATTGCTTTTCAGTTGTAGGAGTTCTCTGGTGAAATTTTTGGGGTCATTTAAGTATACTATCATATCATTGGCAAATAGTAATATTGTAACTTCTTTCTTTCAAATATGTATCATTTTGATTCCCTTTTGTTGCCTTATTTCTGGCTATCACTTTGAGTACTGTATTGAATAGGTAGGAAGAGAGTGTGCAGCCTTATCTAGTCCCTGATTTTAGTAGGATTGCCTTAAGTTTTTCTTCATTTAGTTTGAGGTAGTCTACTTCTTTGCTGTATACTGCTTTTACTATATTTAGGTATGGGCTTTGAATTCCTGATCATTCTAAGATTTTTAACATGGAAGTGTATTGAATTTTGTCAAATGCTTTTACAGCATCTAATGATATGATCATGTGGCATTTCTCCTTGAGTTTTTTTATGTAGTGGATTTAGTTGATGGATTTTCTTATATTAAACTATCTCTGGATCCCTGAGATGCCACCTACTTGATTGTGGTGAATGATCATTTTGATAAGTACTTGGATTTGGTTTTTGCATTGATATTCATAAGAAAAATTGGCCTGAAGTTCTTTTTTGTTGAGTCTTTGTGTGGTTTAAATATATGCATAATTGTAGCTTCATAGAAGGAAGCTAAATTGTAGACTCATAGGATGAACTGGGTAGTGTTCCTTCTGTTTTTATTCTGTAGAATAATTTGAAGAGTATTGGTATTAGGTCATCTTTGAAGGTCTGATAGAATTCTGCACTAAAACCATCTACCCTCGTTTTTTCCCCCATTGGCTGGCTTTTAATTACTGCTTCTATTTCTTTAGGGGTTAAGGGTCTGTTTAGATGGTTTGTCTGATCATGATTTAACTTTCACACCTGGTATCTGTCTAGAAAACTATCCATTTTATCCAGATTTTCCAGTTTTGTTGAGTATAGGCTTTTGTAGTAGAATCTGATAATTTTTTCAATATCCTCAGTTTCTGTTGTGACTCCCTTTTAATTTCTGATTTTGTTAATTTGAATAATGTCTCTGTGCCCTCTGGTTAATCTGGCTAAGAGTTTATCTACCTTGTTGATTTTTTCAAAGAACCAACTCCTGGTTTTGTTGATTCTTTGTTTAGTTCTCTTTGTTTCTACATGGTTGATTTCAGCCCTCAGTTTGATTGTTTGCTGCCTTTTAATCTGTTTGGGTGTTTTTGCTTCTTTTTGTTCTAGAGCTTTCAGCTGTGCTGTTAAACTGTTAGTGTATGCTCTCTCCAGTTTCTTTTTGGAGACACTCAGAGCTACGAGTTTTCCTCTTAGCACTGCTTTCATTGTGTCCATAAGTTTGGGTATACTGTACCTTCATTTTAATTGAATTCTAAATAGTCTTTAATTTCTTTCTTTATTTCTTGCCTGACCAAGTTATCATTGAGTAAAGAGCTGTTCAGTTTCCCTGTGTATGTAGGCTTTCTGTTGTTGTTGTTCTTCTTGTTTTGTTTTGTTTTGTTTTGTTGTTATTGAAAACCAGCCTTAATCAGTGATGATCTGATAGAATGCATGGGATTATTTCAATCTTTCTTATATCTATTGAGGCCTATTTTGTAACTGAGAATATGGTCAGTTCTGTAGAAGGTACCATCCGGTACTGAGAAGAAGGTATATTCTTTTGTTTTAGGATAAAATATTCTACTGATATCAGTTAAATCCATTTGGTTCATAATTTCTGTTAGATTCACTGTGTCTCACTTTTTTTTCTGTTCCCATGATCTGTCCATTGAGGAGAGTGGGGTGTTGAGTTCTCCCACTATTATTGTAGGAGATGCAATGTGTGCTTTTAACTTCAGTAAAGTTCCTTTTATGAATGTGGGTACCCTTGCATTTAGAACATGATATTCAGAATTGAGAGTTCATCTTCATAGATTTTTCCTTTGATGAGTATGAAATGTCCTTCATTATCTTTTTTGATAGCTTTTGACTGAAAGTCAAAAATGTCTTGAAACCATATGCTTCAAAATGTTTTTCTAGACTTTTACTCTGACATAGTGCCTGTCTTTGTCACCAAGATGCATTTCCTGTATGCAGCAAAATGCTGGGTCCTGTTTACATATCCAGTGTCTTATTCTCTGTCTTTTATTTGGGAATTAAGTTCTTTGATGTTAAGAGATATTAAGGAAAGGAGATTGTTACTTCCTCTTATTTTTGTTGTTAGCAGTGGGAATATATTTTTGTGGCTATCTTCTTTTTGGGTTTGTTTAATGATTACTTTCTTGCTTTTTCTAGGGTATTATTTCACTCCTTGTGTTGGAGTTTTCCATCTATTATCCTTTGTAGGTCTGGATTTGTAGAAAGATATTTTGTAAATTTGGTTTTGTCATGAAATATCTTGGTTTCTTCATCTATGGTAATTGAGAGTTTTGCTGGTTATAGTAACCTGGTCTGGCATTTGTGTTCTCTTAGGATATGTATGACATCTCTCTAGTATCTTCTAGCTTTCATAGTGTGTGGTGAGAAGTCTGGTATAATTCTAATAGGTCTGCCTTTATGTGTTACTTGAACTTTTCCCCCTACTGCTTTTAATATTCTTTAGGGTTTTTTGTGCATTTGGTGTTTTGATTATTATGTGACAGGAGGAATTTCTTTTCTGATCCTATCTATTTGGTATTCTGTGGACTTCTTGTATGTTCATTGGCATCTTTTTTCATTAGGTTAGGGAAGTTTTCTTCTATAATTTTGTTGAAGATAGTTATTGACACTGTAAGTTGTGTCCCAGATTTCCATAATATTTTGGGTTAGGAGATTTTTGCATTTTACATGTTCTTTGACCGTTATGTCAATGTTTTCTATGGAATTTTCTGCACCTGAGATTCTCTCTTCTATCTCCTTTATTTTCTGAGTGATTCTTATGTCTATAACTTTGATCTCTTTCCTAGATGGTTTTCCATCCCCAGGGTTGTCTCCCTTTATTATTTCTTTATTGTTTCTATTTCCATTTTTAGATGCTGGATGGTTTTATTTAATTCCTTCACCTGTTTGGTTGTGTTTTCCTGTATTCTTTAATGGATTCATGTGTTTCCTTTTTCAAGGCTTCTACCCTTTTATCTGTTTTCTCCTATATTTCTTTAAGGGAGTTATTTATGTCCTTGTTAATGTCCTCTATCATCATCATGAGCTGTGACTGCAAATCTGAATCTTGGTTTTCTGGTGTCTTTGGTTTTCCAGGGCTTGCTGTGGTGGGAGAACTGGGTTCTGAAGATGCAAATTTCCCTTGATTCCTGTTGCTTAGGTTCTTGTGTGTGCCTCTCAACATTTGGTTATCTCCAGTATTAGCTGGTCTTGCTGTCTCTGACTGAAGCTTGTCCTTCCTCTGACTGTGAGCCTGAGATCTTTGGTGTTTCAGCACTCCTGGGAGACCAGTTCTCTCAGGGTAGTATTTTGGTATGGAGAGCTATGGCACAGGGTTAGATCCAGGGAGCAGATTGAATTGGAAGGATCCTCTGACTGGTTGTTCCATGGCTCCTGTGGCCTGTGGGCTCCTGGTGGGTTTCTCTTGGGCCAGTTATTGGAGCAATAATGATGGTCTCACCTGTGAACTTTGGAGTGACAGCACTCCTGTGAGACCAGTCCTCTCTGTGTGGGATTTGGGTATGGAGAGCTGTGGCACAGGGTTTGCTCTGAGATGCAGATTGAAACAGGAAGCTGACATTTTCTTAGCATCAGTGATACATCCCAGCTCAGTTCTTTCCAGATTTCTAGCTCATGGAATATGGGTAGTCATGCTAATCCACTACATTGTGAGGTAGCTTGCCAACCCATGAAAGAAAATAATATATCCACCAATTCTTTAAGAGGAAAAACATATAAAAACCAATAGAAATGTGTATCAGGCCCCATCTAATAAGGGGATTTTGAATCTATACCCAGTAACCATTATATCTAGATCTATTCTAAAAGTTACATTGCACAACAGAGTCTCTCCTTGTATCTCTATGTGAGTGCTCTATTTTCCTTTAAATAAAAAGACTTTGATTTCTTTAAAAATTGTAGAAAGAAGGGAAGATTCCAAAAACATATCAATACATCAAAATGTAATTATAAAATACAGAAGAAAGTGTATCATGGGTGTCCGTGTCCCCTAACCAAGGAAACATTCAGAAAACATTGTCTGAGTGCTTAATAAAGACCTCTATTGTCAAGGTGTTAACCTATCAAAAAAAGGCATAGGCATGGATCTTTAAGTTGAGACTAAAGTAGAAAATAGCCACCAGATCAAGGGATAAAGAAGAAAGGGAGAGATTGAGATTACCAGGTACCCAAAGCTTGAAAAGTGAGATATAGGCATCTATGGAGAAATTGATGGCAAGTTGGCATCTCAGGAGCCCAGAAGATTTAGGGTAATGGGGTAAATCTCTTCCTACACAGGAAAAGATCCTTGCCAGTTGCATAAGCAACTACAAGGGGGAAGATGAAGATCCCCAAAAGGTTTGAAGAAGCTGATCAGTGTAAACAACACCTAAGTCAAATCAAGGACAGCTGCTAAGGCTAAAATCACAGAATCTGTGGCACCCAGAGAGAAGCAAGCCAATCTTCCTCCTTCAAACCAGCAATCCCTCAGCTCCTCCAACTGGCAGAATCTGTGTATCTCTAACAAAGAAGATACTTTGTAGTGAGCCCTCACTTTACCTTTGGAAGTAATGATTTATTGGGAGCTTGATATGAGAATTTGTCTTTGACTTATAATCCTTGTGATATGTGTAAGTGTCTTTACATAAAATATCGGGACAGACGAGCCTTTTCTCCTGAATCTAAACATAGATCCTGGTGAGAGCCTCATAAAATTTGATGGGAAGGCATACAAAAGTGAACTCCTTAAATGTGTCTTTCCTGAAGTGGGATGTTCACTGATAGGAGGGGGGACTTTAAATAAGTTAGAAACATGCAGATGAGATTACATTACAATGCCTGCATTTCCAAGGAAGCTAAGCAGAAGACCCAGTGCAGTGTTAGTGTATTTCATCAGCGTCTTCATGCCTGCTGTGATGCATCCTAACTGGTAGAAACAGGCTTCAGCATAGCACCTACAGGAGACAACATTTTCCAATTTGATAGCAATATTTGTCCATGTTCTCTGCATCTAACTTCTGATTTGTAGAAAGTAGTTTATGCTCTCCATTTCTATAGCTTTCTAAGCTAGTTAAATTTAATTAAGTAAAATATGAGTATATTTAAGCTTGTATATGGAATGAATAATTGTAAAATATATAGATATGGCCAAAAGAGAAAATATTAGAAATTGTATAGTAATCATTTAGACCAAAAAATAAAATGTTTAAATACTATCTAGAGATAGCCAGTGATTGTACTTTTAGCACTGATCCAACTAAAGAGTGAGCAATGGTGAGTTTGAGTTACTGGAAAGCACAGCTTGGGTCAGGACTTTGGAGTTTCCTGTCTCATCCCAGAAAGCACACCTAGTCTAAGATGCCACTTTAGTGGCTGGCATCTTTTCTCCCAAATCAAAAGTATAGTAGACTAGTGAGTACAATTTCATTGAAAATATAACATCAGTCTTCCTGCCTCCATTTGCACCAGGGAGACAGGAGATTCCACAGCCTTCTGTGCATAGCCCTCCAGGAGAGAGTAATCTCCTGGTAGAGCTTTCATTTCTGAGCTCAGAGGTGAGATCTCCACCTTCTCTGTGGAGGGGACCAGCTAGGAGAACACAGGGCCTAAGATTAGTGGAGCAGCTGGGACAGAGCCAGGAAACTCCACAGCCTTCTCTGAATAGACCACCAGGAGAAAGAGATCTCCCAGCAGTGCTTTTACTTTTGATCTCAAAGGAGTAAGGACACAGGCTTACAAGCCCATAGGAGGAAAAACTTCAGCCAAAGACTAACTACCAAATACCAACTAGCACCAGATGGCAAAAGGCAAGCACAAGAACCCTACCAACAAAAATCAAGCCCACATGGCGACATCAGAACCCAGCTCTCCCACCACAGCAAGTCCCGGATACCCCAACACAATGGAAAAGCAAGAGTCGGATTTAAAATCATATCTCATGATGCTGATAGAGGACTTCAAGAAAGACTTAAGAAATACAGGAGAACATTAGTCAACAGGTAAAAGCCCTTAAAGAGGAAACACAAAAATCCAGGAGATCATGGGTCAACAGGGAGAAGCCCTTAAGGAAGAAACACAAAAATCCCTTAAAGAATTACAGGAAAACACAATCAAGTGAAGGAACTGAACAAAACCATCAGGATCTAAAAGTGGAAGTAGAAACAATAAAGAAATCACAAAGTCAGACATCTCTGGAGATAGAAAAAATTAGAAAGAATTCAGGAGTCACAGAATTCATCAACAACAGAATACAAGAGATAGAAGAAAGAACCTCAGGTGATGAAGATACCACAGAAAACATTGAATCAACAGTGAAAATAATGCAAAATGCATAAAGCTGGTAACCCAAAAACATCCAGGAACTCCAGGACCCAATAAGAAGTCCAAACCTAAGGATTATAGGTATAGACGAGAGTGAAGATTTCCAACTAAAAGGCTCAGTAAATATCTCCAACAAGATTGTAGAAGAAAACGTTCCTACCCTAGAGAAAGAGATGCCCATGAACATACAAGAAGCCTTCAGAACTCCAAAGAGACTGGACTAGAACAGAAAGTCCTCCTGGTACATAATAATCAAAACACCAAATTCACTAAACAAAGAAAGAATATTAAAAGCAGTAAGGGAAAAAGGGCAAGTAACTTATAAAGGCAGACCTATCGGAATCACACCAGACTTCTCACCAGAAACCATGAAAGCTAGAAGATCCTGGTCAGACCTCATACAGACCCTAACAGAACACAAATGCCAGCCCAAGCTATTATACCCAGGAAAACTCTCAATTATCATAGATGGAGAAACCAAGATATTCCATGATGAAACAAAATGTACACAATATCTGTCCACAAATCCAGCCCTACAAAGGATAATAGATGGAAAACGCCAATATAAGGAGGGAAACTACAACCTGGAAAAAGCAAGTAAGTAATCATCCAACAAACCCCAAAGAAGATCCCCACACAAACATAAAAATAACATCAAAAATAGAAGGAAGCAACAATCACTATTCCCTAATATCTCTTAACAACAATGGACTCAACTATCCAATAAAAAGACAGACTAACAGAAATATTTCTCATGTAAGCAGAAAATGTAGGGTCCTGTTTACGTATCCAAAGATTAAAATTTCAGGAGACAGCAGGTGTTGGAGAGGATGTGGAGAAAGAGGAACACTCCTCCACTGCTCGTGGGGTTGCAAATTGGTACAACCACTCTGGAAAGCAGTCTGGCGGTTCCTCCGAAAACTGGGCACCTCACTTCCAGAAGATCCTGCTATACCACTCCTGGGCATATACCCAGAGGATTCCCCACCATGTAATAAGGATACATGCTTTACTATGTTCATAGCAGCCCTATTTATAATTGCCAGATGCTGGAAAGAACCCAGGTATCCCTCAACAGAAGAGTGAATGCAAAAAATGTGGTATATCTACACAATGGAGTACTATTCAGCCATTAGAAACAATGAATTCATGAAATTCTTAGGCAAATGGATGGAGCTAGAGAACATCATATTAAGTGAGGTAACCCAGACTCAAAAGGTGAATCATGGTATGCACTCACTAATAAGTGGATATTAACCTAGAAAACTGGAATACCCAAAACATAATCCACACATCAAATGAGGTACAAGAAGAAAGGAAGATGGCCCCTTGTTCTGGAAAGACTCAGTAAAGCAGTATTCAGCAAAAGCAGAACGGGGAAGTGGGAAGGGGTGGGTGGGAGGACAGGGGAAGAGAAGGGGGCTTACGGGACTTTCAGGGAGTGGGGGGGGGGGGCTGGGAAAGGGGAAATCATTTGAAATGTAAATAAAAAATGAGAAATATTTCTCATGTAAATCTGCAATTTTATCAGAAAATATCTGTAATACCCCTTTTAATTAATTTAGTAATGTTTTTATGTCTACAATGTTATCTGCATTATTTTTCATTATAATCTTCAATTTTAATGTCTTTCTATATACCTTCTCCATTTTTTCCACTTTTTTTAATTCGATATATTTTTTATTTACATTTCAAATGATTTCCCCTTTTCTGGTCCCTCACTCCCCAAAAGTCACATGAGCCCCATTCCCTCCCCCTGTTCTCCCACTCACCCCTTCCCACTTCCCTGTTCTGGTTTTGCCTTATACTGCTACACTGAGTCTTTCCAGAACCAAAGGCCACTCCTCCGTTCTTCTTGTACCTCATTTGATGTGTGGATTACGTTTTGGGTATTCCAGTTTTCCAGGCTAATATCCACTTATTAGTGAGTGCATACCATGATTGATCATTTGAGACTGGGTTACCTCACATAGTATGATGCTCTCCAGCTCCATCCATTTGCCTAAGACTTTCATGAATTCATTGTTCCTAATGGCTGAATAGTACTCCATTGTGTACTATATACCACATTTTTTGCATCCATTCTTCTGTTGAGGGATACCTGGGTTCTTTCCAGCTTCTGGCTATTATAAATAGGGCTGCTATGAACATAGTGGAGCATGTATCCTTCTTACATGCTGGGGAATCTTTTGGGTATATGCCCAGGAGTGGTATAGCAGGATCTTTTGGAAGTGACATGCCCACTTTTCTGAGGAAGCACCAGACTGATTTCCAGAGTGGTTGTACCAATTTGCAACCCCACCAGCAGTGGAGGAATGTTCCTCTTTCTCCACATCCTTCACCTGCTGTCTCGAGTTTTTAATCTTAGCCATTCTGACTGGTGTAAGGTGAAATCTCAGGGTTGTTTTGATTTGCATTTCCCTGATAACTAATGAAGTTGAGCATTTTTTAAGATGTTTCTCCACCATCCGAAGTTCTTCAGGTGAGAATTATTTGTTTAACACTGTACCCCAATTTTTAATAGGGTTATTTGGTTTTCTGGTGTCTAACTTCTTGAGTTCTTTGTATATATTGGATATTAGCCCTCTATCTGATGTAGGGTTGGTGAAGATCATTTCCCAATTTGTTGTTTGCCAATTTGTCCTTTTGATGGTGCCCTTTGTGATACAGAAACTTTGTAATTTAATGAGTTCCATTTGTCAATTCTTGATCTTAGAGCATATGCTATTGGTGTTCTGTTCAGGAACTTTCCCCCTGTACCGATGTCCTCAAGGGTCTTCCCCAGTTTCTTCTTTATTAGCTTCAGAGTGTCTGTCTTTATGTGGAGGTCCTTGATCCATCTGGAGTTGAGCTTAGTACAAGGAGACAAGGATGGATCAATTCTCATTTTTCTGCATGCTGACCTCCAATTGAACCAGCACCATTTGTTGAAAAGGTTATCTTTTTTCCATTGAATTTTTTCAGCCGCTTTGTCGAGGATCAAGTGGCCATAGGTGCATGGGTTCATTTCTGGATATTCAATCCTGTTCCATTGATCTGCCTGCCTGTCACTGTACCAATACCATGCAATTTTTAACACTATTGCTCTGTAGTATTGCTTGAGGTCAGCAATACTGATTCCCCCGAATTTCTTTTATTGTTGAGAATAGTTTTAGCTATCCTGGGTTTTTTGTTATTCCAGATGAATTTGAGAATTGCCCTTTCTAACTCTATGAAGAATTGAGTTGGGATTTTGATGGGTATTGCATTGAATTTGTATATTGCTTTTGGCAAAGTGGCCATTTTAACCATATTAATCCTGCTGATCCATGAGCATGGGAGGTTTTTCCATTTTTTGAGGTCTTCTTCCATTTCCTTCTTCAGAGTCTTGAAGTTCTTGTCATACAGATCTTTCACATGTTTGGTAAGAGTCACCCCAAGATACTTTATACTGCTTGTGGCTATTGTGAAGGGTGTCTGTCAGTTCCCTAATTTCTTTCTCAGCCTGCTTGTTCTTTGATTATAGGAAGGCTACTGACTTGCTTGAGTTGATTTTATAACCAGCCACTTTGCTGAAGTCATTTATCAGCTGTAGGAGTTCTCTAGTGGAGTTTTTTGGGTCAGTTAGGTAGACTATCATGTCATCTGCAAATAATGATAGTTTGACTTCTTCCTTTCCAATTTGTATCCCTTTGACCTCCTTATGTTGTCTAATTGCCCTAGCTAGTACCTCAAGTACAATATTGAAAAGATAAGGAGAAAGGGGGCAGCCCTGTCTAGTCCCTGATTTTAGTGGGATTGCTTCAAGTTTCTCTCCATTTAGTTTGATGCTGGCTACCGGTTTGCTGTATATTGCTTTTACTATGTTTAGGTATGGGCCTTGAATTCCTGTTCTCTCCAAGACTTTAAGCATGAAAGGATGCTGAATTTTGTCAAATGCTTTTTCAGCATCCAATGAAATGTCCATGTGGTTTTTTTCTTTGAGTTTGTTTATGTAGTGGATTGCATTGATGGATTTCCGTATATTGAACCAACCCTGCATCCCTGGTATAAAGCTTACTTGATCATGGTGGATGACCAGCAGTGGCTGGTCCAGGTGAAGGGCCATCAGCAGTGGAACAAAGGCGACACAGGGTCCAGTTAGGCCCTGCGTCCATGACCACTGAACTTCGCTGACCAGCCGGGCTGCAAGCAGCTGCGGTTTGGGGTGTCTTTCACTGCACAGAAGCCACTTCAGAACTCGGCCTCCTGCCAGTCAGGAGAGGCTCACCTCCATCTTGGTTTCGGACTCCAGAGAGATCAGACAAACTGAGGTACACAAACATAATCCGAGGCCAACACCGCGGGGGTCTGAGCCCGACAGGCGTTGGCCTGCACCCAGGCCCTGGGCTGTTTGGGGGGGGGGGCATCGGTGTGCCAACCCAGCCAGGAGGTTTTTTGCCCTGGCCTGCGCGCGCCGCTAATTTGCCTACAGGACGACAGAGAGCTCTGGCGGGCAGAGCCGTAACAGGCATAGCCTGAGGCTAACAAAGCGGGGGTCTAGGCCCCAAAAGGCCCAGGACTGACTCCAAGAACTAGGCGGCTTGGTGGGCCATCTGTGTGTCAGCCTGTCCAGGAGGTTGTTAGCACAGCAGACTCTCCCAGTGCTTTTCGGGGAGCGCGATCACGCACATCCGCCATCCTGGTCACCTGGCAGACCCAATTAACAGTCATAGCCCTAGGGGAACTTTGCTCGGACCTTGGCCTCCAGGGTTTTGCCTGGACTCAGGGCCTGGGTGGGCAGGCTAACCTGGTGTGTGCCAGCCCGGTTGGGGGATCAGCTGCCCAGCAGAGTGATCAGAACACACGGGAGGTCCCGGCAGCATACACAATCGGTGCTCCCTGGGGGTGCACACGGGTTCCATCTGATCCACAGACACAATCTGGGGCAAGGCCTCAGGCGGGAGCCCTCAGCTCAACTCTCTCTGCTTCCGGATCCAGATCAGTCTGGTGGCACCACATCTCCAGGTCCTGCAAGAGGCTAGAGGGGCTTCCGGGCGGCCAGCTGGGAGAAGCCGGTGTGCTCCGGTGAATCCAGCGGGCTCCAGCGGGAGCCTTCGGGTGCCTGCTTCGGGATCTGAAAAGCCTGGGCAGCAGCACCCTGTCTACAGGCAGTGCAGGAGGAAAGCTGTGCACCAGAGGCCAACTGGGAAGGGGCAGCTTGCACTTGTGAGTCCAGCACTGACAAGACCAGCTAACACCAGTGAGAACTAGATGGCAAAAGGCAAGCACAGGAACGTCACTAAGAGAAATCAAGGCAACATGGCAACATCTGAACCCAATCTCCTTTACCAGCATGTCCTGGATACCCCATCACTAAGATATTCCATGACAAAACCAAGTTTATCCAATATCTATCCACAAACCCAGCCCTACAAAGGATAATAGGAGGAAAACACCAATACAAGGAGGGAAACTTCACCCTGGAAAAAGCAACGTCAAAAATGATAGGAAGTAACAATCACTATTCCTTAATATCTCTTAACATCAATGGACTTAATGCCCCAATAAAAAGACACAGACTAACTGACTGGATACGTAAACAGGACCCTACATTTTGCTGCTTACAGGAAACACACCTCAGTGTCAAAGACAAACACTACCTTAGAGTAAAAGGCTGGAAGACAATTTTACAAGCAAATGGTCTCAGGAAACAAGCTGGAGTAGCCATTTTAATATCACATAAAATGGACTTTCAACCCAAAGTCATCAAAAGAGACTCTGAGGGACACTTCTTGCTGGTCAAAGGAAAAATACAAAAAGAAGAACTCTCAATCCTAAACATCTATGCTCCAAATACAAGGGCACCCTCTTTTGTAAAAGAAACTTTATTAAAACTCAAAGCACACATTGCAACTAACACAATAATTGTGGGTGACTTCAACACTGCACTTTCCTCAATGGACCGATCAGGAAAACAGAAACTAAACAGGGACACAATGAAACTAATTGAAGCTTTGGACCAATTAGATTTAACAGATATATATAGAACATTCTATCCTAAAACAAAAGAATATACTTTTTTCTGAGCACTTCATGATACCTTCTCCAAAATCGACCATATAATTGGTCACAAGACAGACCTCAACAAATATAAGAAGATCGAACTAAGCCCATGCCTCCTATCAGATCACTATGGAGTAAAAGTGGTCTTCAATAGCAACAGAAACAACAGAAAACCCACATACACGTGGAAACTGAACAATACTCTACTCAATGATACCTTGGTCAAGGAAGAAATAAAGAAAGAATTTAAAGACTTTTTAGAAGACAATGAAAATGAAAACACAACATACCCAAATCTATGGCTACCCAATTCCTTCTAC
The DNA here is from genome assembly GCF_947179515.1 of Apodemus sylvaticus. Lineage (NCBI taxonomy): Eukaryota > Metazoa > Chordata > Mammalia > Rodentia > Muridae > Apodemus > Apodemus sylvaticus. Next base: position 56,775,467 of record NC_067492.1, on the reverse strand, counting down.
GAAGCCACAATTACGCTGATACCAAAGCCACACAAATATCCAACAAAGAAAGAGAACTTCAAACCAATTTCGCTTATGAACATCTATGCAAAAATACTCAATAAAATTCTTGCCAACTGAATCCAAGAACACATCAAAACGATCATCCACCATGATCAAGTAGGCTTTATCCCGGGAATGCAGGGTTGGTTCAATATACGGAAATCCATCAATGCAATCCACTACATAAACAAACTCAAAGAACAAAACCACATGGTCATTTCATTGGATGCTGAAAAAGCATTTGACAATGAAAGCAGTGTTAAGAGAAAAACTCATATCCCTGAGTGCCTCCAAAAAGAAAATGGAGAGAGCATACATTACCAGCTTAATGACACACCTGAAAGTCCTGGAACAAAAAGAAGCTATTTCACCCAGGAGGAGTAGAAGGCAGGAAATCATCAAACTCAGGGCTGAAATCAATCAAGTAGAAACAAAGAGAACCATACAAAGAATCAACAAAACCAGGAGCTGGTTCTTTGAGAAAATCAACAAGATAGATAAACCCTTAGCCAGACTGACCAAAGGGCACAGAGAAAGTATCCAAATTAACAAACTTAGAAATGAAAAGGGAGATATAACAACGGAAACTGAGGAAATCCAAAAAATCATCAGATCCTACTACAAGAGACTGTACTCAACAAAACTGGAGAATCTGGAGGAAATGGACAATTTCCTTGACAGATACCAAATACCAAAATTAAATCAGGAACAACTAGACCATCTAAACAGTCCCATAATGCCTAAAGAAATAGAAGGAGTCATAGAAAGTCTTCCAACCAAAAAAAGCACAGGACCAGATGGTTTCAGTGCAGAATTCTATCAGATCTTCAAAGAAGAGTTAACACCAATACTCTTCAAGCTATTCCACAAAATAGAAACAGAAGGAACACTACACAATTCCTTCTACGAAGCCACAATTACACTGATACCAAAGCCACACAAATATCCAACAAAGAAAGAGAACTTCAGACCAATTTCCCTTATGAACATCTATGCAAAAATACTCAATAAAATTCTTGCCAACCGAATCCAAGAACACATCAAAACGATCATCCACCATGATCAAGTAGGCTTTATCCCGGGAATGCAGGGTTGGTTCAATATACGGAAATCCATCAATGCAATCCACTACATAAACAAACTCAAAGAACAAAACCACATGGTCATTTCATTGGATGCTGAAAAAGCATTTGACAAAATTCAGCATCCTTTCATGCTTAAAGTCTAGGAAAAAACAGGAATTCAAGGCCCATACCTAAACATAGTAAAAGCAATATACAGCAAACCGGTAGCCAGCATCAAACTAAATGGAGAGAAACTTGAAGCAATCCCACTGAAATCAGGGACTAGACAGGGCTGCCCCCTTTCTCCTTATCTTTTCAATATTTTACTTGAGGTACTAGCTCAGACAATTCGACAACATAAGGAGGTCAAAGGGATACAAATTGGAAAGGAAGAAGTCAAACTATCATTATTTGCAGACGACATGATAGTCTACCTAAGTGACCCAAAAAACTCCACTAGAGAGCTCCTACAGCTGATAAACAACTTCAGCAAAGTGGCAGGTTTTAAAATCAACTCAAGCAAATCAGTGGCCTTCCTATACTCAAAGGATAAGCAGGCTGAGAAAGAAATTAGGGAAATGACCCCCTTCACAATAGCCACAAACAGTATAAAGTATCTTGGGGTGACTCTTACCAAACATGTGAAAGATCTGTATGACAAGAACTTCAAGACTCTGAAGAAGGAAATGGAAGAAGACCTCAAAAAATGGGAAAACTTCCCATGCTCATGGATCTGTCGAATCAATATAGTTAAAATGGCCATTTTGCCAAAAGTAATCTACAGATTCAATGCAATACCCATCAAAATCCCAACTCAATTCTTCACAGACTTAGAAAGAGCAATTATCAAATTCATCTGGAATAACAAAAAACCCAGGATAGCTAAAACTATTCTCAGCAACAAAAGAAATTCTGGGGGAATCAGTATCCCTGACCTCAAGCAATACTACAGAGCAATAGTGTTAAAAACTGCATGGTATTGGTACAGTGACAGGCAGGCAGATCAATGGAACAGGATTGAAGATCCAGAAATGAACCCACACACCTATGGCCACTTGATCCTCGACAAAGAGGCTGAAAACATCAATGGAAAAAAGATAGCCTTTTCAACAAATGGTGCTGGTTCAACTGGAGGGCAGCATGCAGAAGAATGCAAATTGATCCATCCTTGTCTCCTTGTACTAAGCTCAAATCCAAATGGATCAAGGACCTCCAGATAAAGCCAGACACTCTGAAGCTAATAGAAAAGAAACTGGGGAAAACCCTTGAGGACATCGGTATAGGGAGAAAGTTTCTGAACAGAACACCAATAGCGTATGCTCTAAGAGCAAGAATTGACAAATGGGACCTCATAAAATTACAAAGTTTCTGTAAGGCAAAGGACACCATCAAGAGGACAAATCGGCAACCAACAAATTGGGAAAAGATCTTCACCAATCCTACATCAGATAGAGGGCTAATATCCAATATATATAAAGAACTCAAGAAGTTAGACTCCAGAAAACCAAACAACCCTATTAAAAAATGGGGTACAGAGTTAATCAAAGAATTCTCACCTGAAGAACTTTGGATGGCGATGAAGCATCTTAAAAAATGCTCAACTTCATTAGTCATTAGGGAAATGCAAATCAAACAACCCTGAGATTTCATCTTACAGCAGTCAGAATGGCTAAGATTAAAAATTCAGGAGAAAGCAGGTGTTGGAGAGGATGTGGAGAAAGAGGAACACTCCTCCACTGCTGGTGGGGTTGCAAATTGGTACAACCACTCTTGAAATCAGTCTGGCGGTTCCTCCGAAAACTGGGCACCTCACTTCCAGAAGATCCTGCTATACCACTCCTGGGCATATACCCAGAGGATTCCCCACCATGTAATAAGGATACATGCTCTACTATGTTCATAGCAGCCCTATTTATAATTGCCAGATGCTGGAAAGAACCCAGGTATCCCTCAACAGAAGAGTGAATGCAAAAAATGTGGTATATCTACACAATGGAGTACTATTCAGCCATTAGAAACAATGAATTCATGAAATTCTTAGGCAAATGGATGGAGCTAGAGAACATCATACTAAGAGAGGTAACCCAGACTCAAAAGGTGAATCATGGTATGCACTCACTAATAAGTGGATATTAACCTAGAAAACTGGAATACCCAAAATATAATCCACACATCAATTGAGGTACAAGAAGAAAGGAGGAGTGGCCCCTGGTTCTGGAAAGACTCAGTGAAGCAGTATTCGGCAAATCCAGAACGGGGAAGTGGGAAGGGGTGGGTGGGAGGACAGGGGAAGAGAAGGGGCTTATGGGACTTTTGGGGAGTGGGGGGCTAGAAAAGGGGAAATCATTTGAAATGTAAATAAATTATATCGAATAAAAAAAAAGAAAAAAAATCCAACAAATATTTGATATTAAAAAAAGAAAATATAATATCAAGATTTGATTTCCCATATAGATTTCATATGTTCTCTAGATTGATCATTTTATCAGATCATTTCAACTAGAGACACAATAAGTTTCCTTTCTATTTCTTTCTCAGTTATATTATCCTGTTAGTAAATAAGTCCATGAAATCAGGACTACAAAGAAATCTTAACTCAGAGTATATCTGCTCCAGACATTCTGGAGTAATAGGCCCCAGACTCTATTTCACTTTCCTTAAACCCTTTCATTGCGTTAGAGCTGTAGTATTCCATTATGCAGGTGTACCATACTTTATTGATTATTCAGTTGAAAGATATCTGGGTGGTTTATATTTCTTGCTATTACAAATAAAACTGCTATGAACATAGTTGAGCAAATGTCATTGTGAAGTGGTGAGAAATCTTTGGGGTGTATGCCCAGGAGTTTTATAGCTGTGTCTTGAGGTAGAACTATGTCAAATGTTGTGAGAACTCACCAGATTGATTTCCAGAATTGTTGTACTAGTTGACACTCTGACCAGCAAGGGAAGAGTGTTCCTTTTGCTCCATATTCTTTCCAACATGTATTGTTCCTTGAGGGTTTTTTTTTTTTTAATCTTACCATTATAATGGCTGTAAGGTACAATCTCAAAGTCATTTGGATTTGCATTTCCCTGATGAGTAAGGACTTTGAACCCTTAGATATTTCTTAACCATTAGAGATTCTCTGTTTATATCTGTACCCCATTTTTAATTGCTTTATCTGGGCTAGTTATGTATAACTTCTTGAATTCTTTTTTTAATTCGATATATTCTTTGTTTACATTTCAAGTGATTTTCCCTTCCCTGGATCCCCCTTCCCAGAAAGTACCATAAGCCCTTTTCCCTCCCCCTTTTCCCCAATCCACCCCTTCCCACTTCCCCGTCCTGGTATTCCCTGGTAGACACTGCTACACTGAGCTTTTCTAGGACCAGGGGCCACTCCTTCCTTCTTCTTGGGCATCATTTGATATGTGCATTGCATTTTGAGTATTCCAAGCTTCTAGGCTAATGTTCGTTTATCAGTGAGTGCATACCATGAGTGTTCTTTTGAGACTGGGTTACCTCACTTAGGATGATGTTCTCCAGTTCCATCCATTTGTCTAAGAATTTCATGAATTCATTGTTTCTAATGGCTGAATAGTACTCCATTGTGTATATATACTACATTTTCTGTATCCATTCCTCCATTGAGGGACATCTGGGTTCTTTCCAGCTTCTGGCTATTATGAATAGGGCTTCTATGAACATAGTGGCGCATGTATCCTTATTACATGCTGGGGAATCCTCTGGCTATATGCCCAGGAGTGGTATAACAGGGTCCTCTGGAAATATCATTCCCAGTTTTTATATTTTTTATATTAGCCACCTGTTAGATATAGGGGTGAATATCTTTTCCCAATCTGTAGGCTCTATTTTTGTCCTATTGATAGTGTTCTTTGCCTTACAGAAGCTTTTCAGTTTCATAAAAAATGTATTTTGAAAATTAGGCTTCAATAATTGTTATATCTCTATTAAATATTTAAAAGTAATTTAACTAGCTCCCATTTTAATATTTGAAATTTTTATAGAGCAGCAATTCTCCAGCCCCAGGTTGTAACTACTTTTGTGGTTGAACAACCCATTCAGAGGGGGTACATATCAGATATCCCACATACCAGATACTTCTGTCCCCTGATTTCTTCCCAAGGCTTTCTATCTCCAAAGTTGTCTCCCTTTGAGTTTTCTTAGTTGTTTCTACTTCTGATTTTAGATCCTGGATGGTTTTGCTTAGCTCCTTCACTTGCATGTTTGTGTTTTCCTGTAATTCTTTAAGAGATTTTTGTGTTCTCTCTTTCATGAGCTCAGCCTGTTGACCAAAGTTCTCCTGTATTTCTTTAAGAGATTTTTGTGTTTCGTCTTTCATGACCTCAGCCTGTTGAGCAAAGTTCTCCTGTATTTCTTTAAGTGTTTTTTGCATTTCCTCCTTGTTGGCTTTTGTATTCTCCTGGATTTCTTTCAATGATTTTTGTGTTTCCCTTGCAAGGGCTTCTACCTTTTGATCCATTGTCTCCTGAATTTCTTTATGTATGACCTTCATGTGTTCCTGTACCAGCATCATGACCAGTGATTTTAAATCCAAATCTTGTTTTACTGGTGTGATGGGGTATCCAGGACATGTTGGTAGAGGAGAATTGGGTTCAGATGTTGCCATATTGCCTTGATTTCTGTTAGTGACGTTCCTGCGTTTGCCTTTTGCCATCTAGATCTCACTGGTGTTAGTTTATCTTGTCAGTGCTGGACTCACCAGTGCAAGCTGCCCCTTCCCAGTTGGCCTCTGGTGCACAGCTTACCTCCTGCACTTCTTGTAGATAGTGTGCTGCTGCCCAGGCTGTTCAGATCCCAAAGCAGGCACCTGAAGGCTCCCGCTGGGGCCCGCTGGATTCACTGGAGCACACTGACTTCTCCCAGCTGGCCGCCCGGAAGCCCAGCTAGCCACTTGCAGGACTTGGAGATGTAATGCTGCCGCCCAGACTGATCTGGATCCGGAAGCGGAGAGAGTAGAGCTAAGGGCTTCTGCCTGAGGCCTTGCCCCAGATTGTGTCTGTGGAGCAGATGGAGCCCGTGTGCACTCCCGGGGAGTGCTGACGGTGTATGCTACTGTGACCTCCCCTGAGTTCCGCTCACTCCGCTGGGCAGCCGATCTGCCAACCGGGCTATCGCACACAAGGGTTAGCCTGGCCGCCCAGTCCCTGAGTCCAGGCAAAAGCCTGGGAGGCCAAGGTCCGAGCAAAGTTCCCCTACGGCTTTGACTGTTAATTGGGTTTGCCAGGTGACTAGGATGGCGGGCGTGTGCGCCCGCGCTCCCTGAAAGCGCCGGGAGAGTCTGCTTTGCTAACAATCACCTGGGCGGGTTGACTCACAGATGGCCCACCAAGCCGCCCAGTTCTTGGGGTCAGTCCTGTGCCTTTTGGGGCCTGGACCCCTGCTTTGTTAGCCTTAGGCTATGCCTGTTACAGGTCTGCCCGCCTGAGCTCTCTGTCGTCCTGCAGGCAAAATGGCGGCGGCGTGCTCGCAGGCCTGGGCAAAAAACCTCCTGGTTGGGTTGGCACCCCGATGGCCCCCCGACCCGCCCAGGGCCTGGGTGCAGGCCAACGCCCGTCGGGCTCAGACCACCGCGGTGTTGGCCTCGGATTATGTTTGTGTACCTCAGTCTGTCCGATTCCTGGAGTACAGAACCAAGATGGATCCTCCTCTCCTGACTGGTGGGAGGCCGAGTTCTGAAGTGGCCTCCGTGCAGGAAAGGCGCCGCACAACTGCAGCTGCTTGCTGTCCGGCTGGTCAGCGAAGGTCAGTGGTCGTGGGCGCAGGGCCTAACTGGTCCCTGTGATGCCTTGGTTCCACTGCTGATGGCCCTTCAGCTGGAGCAGCCACTGCTGCCGCTGCTGCCGCCCACCAGATACTTATAATATGGTGCATAACAGTAGCAATGAAGTATCAATGAAAATAATTTTATAGTTGGGCGTCACCACAATGTTAAGAACAGTATTAAAGGATTACAGTATCAGGAAGGTTGAGAATCCCTGTTATAAAGAAAGCATTATATTGCAACCCAAAGAAAGGTCAGATAGAAACCAATGTCTGTGGTTACAGTGTAGTTAGGGCATCTTATCTCAGAGATGAATTAGTCAAACTGGTTGCTAGGTCAAATAGATGAAGGAATACTTGGCTGAACAGGGTTTTGCTTTTCCAGCTGACACCATGCAGTAAATGAGAGCTATTCATTCAGTAATGGTTCAAGGTTGGATACTCTCGATGTTTAATGTTATGGGAACTTTTTCTGATGATCAAGACTTTATTTAAGAGTTGTCTTTCTCCTCTGGGTCACAGAAGTGACCTATAATAATGATATCTTCAGAAGCATGTACCTTAACCTGTAAGGAATTTTAAACTCAGACATAACTCTTGAAGAATCTTTAAAATGGTGTCTAGTCCAATTTTCTATCTCTCCATTTCTAAAATGAATATTATAGAAGTTCATTGAATTGATCTTAATATCTCTAACAACATAATTGGCAAGTTCAACATCCACGAAAGCAGTTTGTTCTATTGCTTGAAGACCTTCGATACTGGACATTTATTTTCATATGAAGCAGAAGGGCTTATTCTTGAATGACTATTCATAGAATCCTATATTGGGGATGTTAGAAACAAAAATGGGTGCTCTCTGTGAATCATCATGGTTATGAACCTGAATTCAATCCCTCAGTAACATAACTGTCAGCCCCATTTTACAAATAAATAAAATAAGGTTAAGAAATATAAGCTTTTTTCCATTCTAAGTAATAAAATGCAAGACTATCTTCCTTTGGTTGCCTCAGTGCAGCTTACCACAGTCTCAAATATAGAACAGTTTTTAGCCTTTTTATCCTCTTGCATGCTAAGACTGAACTCATAATTCATTTCCATGACAACCAAAGAGGAAGTCACCTATGCTATCTTCTTCTCTTTCTTTAAGAAAACAGAGTCACAATGCTCAAGGGTCTTATACTTGAAAAACAGAAATGTACCATGAATATATTAATGTACCTCAGTCATTTGCATTCTACAATCTGTTCCTGAAGAATCTCTCATCACCTAAAATCTACACTTTACCAGTGAGAAATCAGCTGCCAAGATGGAGGAAATTTAAAAAGTATTTGTAAATGGATGCTTGCAGATGGTGAGATGCTGCTGGAGGAAAGTTTAAGTTTATCTGAAGGGTAAGTAGGTTAATTCAAAGTCACCTTCAAACTGGAGACTTTTTAGGTCAGATAATGACTTTTTGGAGGATTTCAAATGCAACATGCAATGAAATCAAAAGTTTGTAACAGGGTAAACCATCATGGCTAAGTGCAGGTCAGCACCACGAAGCAATGTGGAAAGATATACATACCCAAATCTTTGGGACACAATGAAAGCAATGCTAAGAGGAAAACTCATAGCCCTGAGTGCCTCCAAAAAGAAAATGGAGAGAGCATACATTACCAGCTAAATGACACACCTGAAATCCCTGGAAGAAAAAGAAGCTATTTCACCCAGGAGGAGTAGAAGGCAGGAAATCATCAAACTCAGGGCTGAAATCAATCAAGTGGAAACAAAGAGAACCACACAAAGAATCAACGAGTCCAGGAGCTGGTTCTTTGAGAAAATCAACAAGGGCACAAATACAGAGAAAGTATCCAAATCAACAAAATTAGAAATGAAAAGGGAGATATTACAACAGAAACTGAGGAAATCCAAAAAGTCATCAGATCCTACTACAAAAGCCTATACTCAACACAACTGGAGAATCTGGAGGAAATGGACAATTTCCTAGACAGATACAAAAATACCAAAATTAAATCAGGACCAAATAGACCATCTAAACAGTCCCATAACCCCTAAAGAAATAGAAGGGGTCATAGAAAGTCTTCCAACCAAAAAAGGCACAGGACCAGATGGCTTCAGTGCAGAATTCTATCAGAACCTCAAAGAAGACCTAACACCAATACTCTTCAAACTATTCCACAAAATAGAAACAGAAGGAACCCTACCCAATTCCTTCTACGAAGCCACACTGATACCAAAACCACACAAAGATCCAACAAAGAAAGAAAACTTCAGACCAATCTCCCTTATGAACATCAATGCAAAAATATTCAATAAAATTCTTGCCAACCGAATCCAAGAACACATCAAAACAATCATCCACCATGATCAAGTAGGCTTTATCCCAGGGATGCAGGGTTGGTTTAATATATGGAAATCCATCAATGCAATCCACTACATAAACAAACTCAAAGAAAAAAACCACATGGTCATTTCATTGGATGCAGAAAAAGCATTTGACAAAATTCAGCATCCTTTCATGCTTAAAGTCTTGGAAAGAACAGGAAGTCAAGGCCCATACCTAAACAACGTTAAAGCAATATACAGCAAACTGGAAGCCAGCATCAAACTAAATGGAGAGAAACTGGAAGCAATCCCTCTAAAATCAGGGAATAGACAGGGCTGCCCCCTTTCTCCTTATCTTTTCAATATTGTACTTAAGGTACTAGCTTGGGAAATTCGACAACATAAGGAGGTCAAAGGGATACAAATTGGAAAGGAAGAAGCCAAACTATCATTATTTGCAGATGACATGATATTCTACCTAAGTGACCCAAAAAACTCCACTAGAGAACTCCTACAGCTGATAAACAACTTCAGCAAATTGGCAGGTTATAAAATCAACTCAAGCAAATCAGTGGCCATCCTATACTCAAAGGATAAGCAGGCTGAGAAAGAAATTAGGGAAATGACCCCCTTCACAATAGCCACAAACAGTATAAAGTATCTTGGGGTGACTCTTACCAAACATGTGAAAGATCTGTATGACAAGAACTTGAAGACTCTGAAGAAGGAAATGGAAGAAGGAAATGGAAGAAGGAAATGGAGGTTTTCCCATTTCAAAAAATGGGAAAACCTCCCATGCTCATGGATCGGCAGGATCAATATAGTTAAAATGGCCATTTTGCCAAAAGAAATATACAGATTCAATGCAATACCCATCAAAATCCCAACTCAATTCTTCACAGAGTTAGAAAGAGCAATTAACAAATTCATCTGGAATAACAAAAAACCCAATATAGCTAAAACTATTCTCAGCAACAAAAGAAATTCTGGAGGAATCAGTATCCCTGACCTCAAGCAATACTACAGAGCAATAGTGTTAAAAACTGCATGATATTGGTACAGTGATAGGTAGGCAGATCAATGGAACAGGACTGAAGATCCAGAAATGAACCCACACACCTATGGCCACTTGATCCTCGACAAAGGGGCCGAAAACATCCAATGGTAAAAAGATAGCCTTTTCAACAAATGTTGCTGGTTCAACTGGAGGTCAGCATGCAGAAGAATGTGAATTCATCCTTGTCTCCTTGTACTAAGCTCAAATCCAAATGGATCAAGGACCTCCACATAAAGCCAGATACTCTGAAGCTAATAGAAAAGAAACTGGGGAAGACCCTTGAGGACATCAGTACAGGGAGAAAGTTTCTGAACAGAACACCAATAGCATATGCTCTAAGATCAAGAATTGATCAATGGGACTTCATAAAATTACAAAGTTTCTGTAAGGCAAAGGACACCATCAAAAGGACAGATCGGCAACCAACAAATTGGAAAAAGATCTTCTTTTTTTTTTTATTCGATATATTTTTTATTTACATTTCAAATGATTTCCCCTTTTCTAGCCCCCCACTCCCCGAAAGTCCCATAAGCCCCCTTTCTCTCCCCCTGTCCTCCCACTCACCCCTTCCCACTTCCCCGTTCTGGTTTTGCCCTATACTTCTTCACTGTGTCTTTCCAGAACAAGGGGCCACTCCTCCTTTCTTCTTGTACCTCATTTGATGTATGGATTATGTTTTGGGTATTCCAGTTTTCTAGGTTAATATCCACTTATTAGTGAGTGCATACCATGAGTCACCTTTTGAGTCTGGGTTACCTCTCTTAGTATGATGTTTTCTAGCTCCATCCATTTGCCTAAGAATTTCATGAATTCATTGTTTCTAATGGCTGAATAGTACTCCATTGTGTAGATATACCATATTTTTTGCATCCACTCTTCTGTTGAGGGATACCTGGGTTCTTTCCAGCATCTGGCAATTATAAATAGGGCTGTTATGAACATAGTAGAACATGTATCCTTATTACATGGTGGGGAATCCTCTGGGTATATGCCCAGGAGTGGTATACCAGGATCTTCTGGAAGTGAGGTACCCAGTTTTCGGAGGAACCGCCAGACTGATTTCCAGAGTGGTTGTACCAATTTGCAACCCCACCAGCAGTGGAGGAGTGTTCCTCTGTCTCCACATCCTCTCCAGCACCTGCTGTCTCCTGAATTTTTAATCTTAGCCATTCTGACTGGTGTAAGGTGAAATCTCAGGGTTGTTTTGATTTGCATTTCCCTAATGACTAATGAAGTTGAGCATTTTTTAAGATGCTTCATCGCCATCCGAAGTTCTTCAGGTGAGAATTCCCTGTTTAACTCTGTACCCCATTTTTTTTAACTTTTATAGTTAGTCATTTTTATTTTATTTTTTTTTTATTTTTATTTTTTTTATTCGATATAATTTATTTACATTTCAAATGATTTCCATTTTCTAGCCCCCCCACTCCCCGAAAGTCCCGTAAGCCCCCTTCTCTTCCCCTGTCCTCCCACCCACCCCTTCCCACTTCCCCGTTCTGGTTTTGCCTATTACTGTTTCACTGAGTCTTTTCAGAACCAGGGGCCACTCCTCTTTTCTTCTTGTACCTCATTTGATGTGTGGATTATGTTTTGGGTATTCCAGTTTTCTAGGTTAATATCCACTTATTAGTGAGTGCATACCATGATTCACCTTTTGAGTCTGGGTTACCTCACTTAGTATGATATTCTCTAGCTCCATCCATTTGCCTAAGAATTTCATGAATTCATTGTTTCTAATGGCTGAATAGTACTCCATTGTGTAGATATACCACATTTTTTGCATCCACTCTTCTGTTGAGGGATACCTGGGTTCTTTCCAGCATCTGGCAATTATAAATAGGGCTGCTATGAACATAGTAGAACATGTATCCTTATTACATGGTGGGGAGTCTTCTGGGTATATGCCCAGGAGTGGTATAGCAGGATCTTCTGGAAGTGAGGTGCCCAGTTTTCGGAGGAACCGCCAGACTGATTTCAAGAGTGGTTGTACCAATTTGCAACCCCACCAGCAGTGGAGGAGTGTTCCTCTTTCTCCACACCCTCTCCAACACCTGCTGTCTCCTGAATTTTTAATCTTAGCCATTCTGACTGGTGTAAGATGAAATCTTAGGGTTGTTTTGATTTGCATTTCCCTAATGACTAATGAAGTTGAGCATTTTAAAGATGCTTCTCCGCCATCCGAAGTTCTTCAGGTGAGAATTCTTTGTTTAGCTCTGTACCCCATTTTTTAATAGGGTTGTTTGGTTTTCTGGAGTCTAACTTCTTGAGTTCTTTATATATATTGGATATTAGCCCTCTATCTGATGTAGGATTGGTGAAGATCTTTTCCCAATTTGTTGGTTGCCGATTTGTCCTTTTGATGGTGTCCTTTGCTGTACAGAAACTTTGTAATTTTATGAGGTCCCATTTGTCAATTCTTGATCTTAGAGCATACGCTATTGGTGTTCTCTTCAGAAATTTTCTCCCTGTACCAATGTCCTCAAGGGTCTTCCCCAGTTTTTTTTCTATTAGCTTCAGAGTGTCTGGCTTTATAGAGGGCTAATATCCAATATATATAAACAACTCAAGAAGTTAGAATCCAGAAAACCAAACAACCCTATTAAAAAATGGTGTACAGAGTTAAACAAAGAATTCTCACCTGAAGAATTTCAGATGGCAGAGAAACATCTTAAAAAATGTTTAACTTCATTAGTCATTAGGGAAATGCAAATCAAAACAACCCTGAGATTTCACCTTACACCAGTCAGAATGGCTAAGATTAAAAATTCAGGAGACAGCAGGTGCTGGCAAGGATGTGGAGAAAGAGGAACACTCTTCCACTGCTGGTGGGGTTGCAAATTGGTACAACCACTCTGGAAATCAGTCTGGCGGTTCCTGGGAAAACTGGGCACCTCACTTCCGGAAGATCCTGCTATACCACTCCTGGGCATATACCCAGAGGATTCCCCATCATGTAATAAGGATACATGCTCTACTATGTTCATAGCAGCCGTATTTGTAATTGCCAGATCCTGGAAAGAACCCAGGTATCCCTCAACAGAAGAGTGGATGCAAAAAAAAAATGTGGTATATCTACACAATTGAGTACTATTCAGCAATTAGAAACAATGAATTCATGAAATTCTTAAGCAAATGGATGGAGCTAGAGAACATCATACTAAGTGAGGTAACCCAGACTCAAAAGGTGAATCATGGTATGCACTCACTAATAAGTGGATATTAACCTAGAAAACTGGAATACCCAAAACATAATCCACACATCAAATGAGGTACAAGAAGAACCAAGGAGTGGCCCCTTGTTCTGAAAAGACTCAGTGAAGCAGTATAGAGCAAAATCAGAACAGGGAAGTGGGAAGGGTTGGGTGGGAAAACAGGGGGAGGGAAGGGGACTGATGGGACTTTTGGGGAGTGGGGGTCCAAAAAAGGGGAAATCATTTGAAATGTAAATAAATATATCAATAAAAAAAAGAAAAAGAAAAAAATTCAGGAGACAGCAGGTGTTGGCGAGGATGTGGAGAAAGAGGAACACTCCTCCACTGCTGGTGGGGTTGCTGGAAATCAGTCTGGCGGTTCCTCAGAAAATTGGGCACCTCACTGCCAGAAGATCGTGCTATACTACTCCTGAGCATATACCCAAAAGATTCCCCAGCATGTAATAAGGATACATGTTCTACTATGTTCATAGCAGCCCTATTTATAATTGCCAGAAGCTGGAAAGAACCCAGGTATCCCTCAACAGAAGAGTGGATGCAAAAAATGTGGTATATATACACAATGGAGTACTATTCAGCCATTAGAAACAATGAATTCATGAAATTCTTAGGCAAATGGATGGAGCTGGAGAACATCATACTAAGTGAGGTAACCCAGACTCAAAAGATGAATCATGGTATGCACTCACTAATAAGTGGATATTAACCTAGAAAACTGGAATACCCCAAACATAATCCACACATCAAATGAGGTACAAGAAGAACGGAGGAGTGGCCCCTTGTTCTGGAAAGACTCAGTGAAGCAGTATAGAACAAAATCAGAACAGGGAATTGGGAAGGGTTGGGTAGGAAAACAGGAGGAGGGAAGGGGACTGATGGGACTTTCGGGGAGTGGGGGTCCAGAAAAGGGGAAATCATTTGAAATGTAAATAAATATATCAATAAATTAAAAAAAAAAAAGATAGACTTAAGCCGGGTGGTGGTGGTGCATGCCTATAATCCCAGCACTCTGGGAGGCAGAGGCAGACACATTTCTGAGTTTGACGCCAGCCTGGTCTACAGAGTGGGTTCCAGGATAGCCAGGGCTATACAGAGAAACCCTGTCTCGGAAAAAAAAAAACCAATAAATTAAATAACTAACTAAATAAAATAGACTTATCCATTATGGGAGTATAGGACCATAGCAGGAGAAAATACTATTAATAATTTTCAAACTAGTCTTATCAAACCTGTGCCCAGATAAATCATGTGTAATCTATTCACTGGATTTTAATGACAAATTATAAGTCAGTCCTCTTTGTTTTTTTAACTTTATAAAATTTTTTAATCTATATAAATTAACTATGGGATTTCCGTTTTTGTTGGGTTTATACTCCCACACAGAACATATGGAAGGGTTACTGAAACCTGATCCTTAACAGAAAGGACGGAGCACTGTCATAGATCTTCTGTGACACAGGAACATTTGCAAATAGGACTGTGTTTGCTTCCCATGGTTGCCTTCTGAGGTTCATCATACTCTTTTTGTAGTTTAGGTAAAAAAAAAAAATGACACAATGTGCTTTGAAGTGTGCAAAAAATTATAAAGCTACAGCCAAGATTTGGTAAGATAGGTTGTTTGAATTTCATTGATTAACATTTGAGAGGATCTATCAGCATCTAGAGAAATAATTCATTCTGGTCTAGAATAGGACTGCTTAAACTATAATCTAATTGAAAGGACATAGCACCAGTAATTGACATTGCTTAGCTTTCCCATGAACTACAAGAGAACCAATTTTATTATTATTAATTATTGTTATTATTATTATCATTATCATTATTAAGGAAACAGAAGCATAAAGGGGCTAATAGAACACTTTATGTCCTTCAGCAGGTCAGTGATGAAACTGGGTCACATCCAAGCCACCCTGATCCATGCTCTTAACTACTTTACCTACTATAATTAGACTAGTCAAAAAGGCCTTGTAAATAGAAGCCCACTGTGTATATTGGGCCTAGACATTCCCTTGATTCAGAAAGACTAGGCAATAGTCATGAGATTGTGACTCCAGACTCAGTAGGTAATGAGCCATGGAGAACACTGGTTATGCTAATGGTGAATAATAGCATGGACTCAGCAAGTGATTTCTGTGAAGGCAGTGGTGGACTTCCCTTGTCTTCCTCTCTCTACTGCCTGCCTAACATCTGATCCAAATGTCTCAAATCCATATGTTTCCTTATGTGTCTTCTATCCTTTGAATTTTTACTTTCTTCTCTGTTACTCATCTCTTAACTCCATGCTGCCAAACTTCTTTCCAGCATAATCAGTTCCTTGAATAAGGAAGCAGTTTGGAGCCATAATAGCTCTGTGGTGCTGCTCCCTGTCTGAAGTTCTCTCTTAATACCTCTGTGTAATGAACTTCTATTTCCCCTCAGGACCAGCTCCAGGAGCTATCAACCATCATATCTCTTCTGCTTCCTTCAAGCAGAGTCAGCTTCTCTTTGGCATCACTGTCTTAGTTTGAGTTTTACTGCTTATGAACAGACACTGTAATCAAGGCAAATTTTAATTAGGGCTAGCTTACAGGTTCAGAGGTTCAGTCCATTATCATAAAGGTAGTAACATGGCAGTATCCAGTCAGACATGGTACAGGAGGAGCTGATAATTCTCCATCTTCATCTGAAAGCTGCTAGAATACTGACTTCCAGTCAGCTAGGATGAGTCTTAAGCCCACACCCACAGTGACATACCTACTCCAACAAGGCCATACCTCCTAATATTATCACTCTCTGGGCCAATCATATACAAACCATCACAGTCACTAAATTGCCTAACCTAGGTTTCTTTGCACTTGTATCTTACTTTGCATACAAATTGCATGTTTGTCTTTGCTGTCAGTGTCAGTTGCTAAAGGGAACAGACAATTATTATGCAGTTTTTAAAATATTATCTGGCACATAATTAAAGTAAATATTGAATGCACAACTGAATAAGTGTATCATTCTGAACATTATCAAGTTAACAGAAGATTCATTTAACAAATTGACATCAAGATTACATATCAGTTTGCTGTCAATGGGGCAGTGTTACCTCCATCCTCCCATGAATTACACTCCTTTAGGTATTAAAACAAAATTGAGGATCCAAGTCTGTTGACATGAAACTCTAGAAAACAGTTCATTTGTTTGCCACAAACAGCCAGCCACCTTCTGATTGACCACTTCTTCTCTATAAACATTAAGAGTATCTTCCCAGAGGAACAACAGAATCCTGTCATGTGTAATAGCCCGAAACTGCCAGTCTTAGATGCTTTTAGAGGAGAATATTGCTTCCAGTAAATAGATTTGGAGTCAGTAAGCACATATTGAACAGCTGGAGTATATGCAGAATTCTCATATATATTCTCTGATTGATATTAGCCTGATATGATTTGATTTTATTTGACCTGATTTTTAACAACCCTGTAATATATGGCCAATTATTTTGACTTTTCATGTGAGAAATGTGAGTTAAAACAGTTTAGAGATTTATTCAAGGTTATAAAAGCAGTGATAGCTGGTGTTGGAATATTCTAACTCCAAGCACGTTTTATCTACCATTGCAGAAGCAGTGGAGCAAGAAAAGAAAGATTTTTACTAATTGTCTTGCTTAAGATGAAGCAGTCTGTCTTTGATCAGTTATTTAAAAAAATAACTTATTTTTAAAAGTTATGTGCATGCATATGTATCTGTGTGAAAGTACCTACACCCAAAGGCAATTTACCTCTCAAGGCCAGAATAAGGCATCAGATTCCCTGCATCTGGAATGCTCTGAAATGCATAGGGCAGTGACCTCTCTAAGAACAGAATAAGCTTTTAACAACTGAGCCATCTTTTCAGTCTCTGAGGTGTAACCTTAATCCAAATCAAGAAGCACTCATCTTGAATATATAGTTGGACCCTCATTATTCATTTATCCTTTGTGTCTGGAAATAGAGTCCTTACCTACTACTATTAAAAAAGAACATTATTATCCTTTCTTATATTTCACAGAGAGGAGCCAAGTTTTCCTTCTCTCCTCTGGAAGGAGATATAATATGAAGGGTATGCCATTGTTCCTTCTGGGGAGGTATAGATTTAGTATTGGGAAAATATAAATCATTCTGTCTCATCTTTTGCTCTTAATTGTTTGTCTCTGCTTTGCAGAAACTGAGAAACATTTTACATTGCAAACCAAGAGGATTACACTTGCAGATGTTGGTGAGACAAACTTAAAGCAGAAAGGAAAGTAATAAGTCTATTTGACATGATGTAAGCCTATTTTCTGGTTTGCATCATAGTTTTGACTTTAAATTTTGTCCACATACTGTATAAGTAGGGATGTGACTGATTGGCTCCTGTAAATATACCAACTCTCATCTGCTCTTAACTGTACCTTTGTCATTATCTGCTAACCCAGCAACATTTGATAATAATAACCACATTGCTCTATCTTGAAACTTCTTCCATATGTGTTTTGCCTTTTCTGGTGACTCTTCCCTCGGTATGACTGATTTTGTCTATATTTCAGTCCTCTCAAATGTTGTATTTCTAGCTGCATAGCTAAATTGTGTGGTATCCATCTATAAGTTATCCTCCAAGAATCACATGAGCTTCTAGCTTGTTCTGATGTATCTTCCCAGACCAGCACTTGTGAATGCAAGACAACTTCACTCTGATTATGCCATTAACATTATTTCGAATATGTTTAAAATAACTAAACTCATGACTTTAAAAAGCCTCTTTGCTGAGTCATTTCTATTGACTCACTTAATGGCTTCTAAATCTAATCCCATAAGTCAGAACACAAGTAAGTGCTAGTCCTGATTTTGCCTTCTTCCTCATATAGGCATTGAATTCAGCTGCCTATCTGGACACTTTTGCCTTACAAATACATCTTAACTGGCTCTCTTCTCTTTTTCCTATTAATCTGACTGCATTCAAAACCCCATCTTTTATTTAATTTTATTTTATTATTGGATATTTTCTTTATTTACATATTTCAAATGCTAGCCCCTTTCCCGGTTTTTCCCTTGGAAGTCCCATCACCCCTCCCTCTGCTTCAATGAGCATGTTCCCCCATGCAACCACCCTCTCCACACCTACCCTCCCACAAATTCCCCTCTACTAGGGCTTTGAGCCTTCACAGGACCAAGGGCCTCTTCTCCTATTGATGCCCAACAAGGCCAACCCCACCTACATATGTGCAACAGCCATGGGTCCCTTCATGTGCACTCTTCGGTTGGTTGTTTAGTCCCTGGGAACTCTAGAGGGTCTGATTGGTTGATATTCTTGTTATTCCTATGGGCATGTAAACTCCTTCAGCCCCGCTAGTCCTTTTTCTAGCTCCTCCACTGGGGATGTTGTGTCCAATGTTTGGCTGAGATCATCGACCTCTGCATTTGTCAAGTACTGGCAGAGCCCTCAGGAAACAACTACATCAGACTCCTGTCAACAAGCACTTGTTGGCATCTACAATAGTGTCTGGGTTTGGTGACTGTATATGGGATGGATCTTTAGGTGGGCCAGTCTCTGAATGGTCCTTCCTTCAGTCTCTGGTCCACACTCTGTCTCTGTATCTCCTCCAATAGTTATTAGTTCCCCCTTCTAATAAGGGCTGAAGACCCACACTTTGGTGTAACTTTTTGAGCTTCATTTGGTCTGTGAAATTTATCTTGGGTAATCCTAGCTTCTTGACCAATATTCACTTATCAGTGAATGCATATCATGTGTGCTCTATTGTGACTGGGTTACCTCACTCAAGATGAAATTTTCTAGTTCTGTCTATTTGCCTAAGAATTTCATCAATTCATTGTTTTTAAAAGCTGAGTAGTACTCCATTGTGTAAATATACCATATTTTCTGTATCCATTCCTCTGTTGAGGAATGTCTGGGTTCTTTCCAGTATCTGGCTATTATAAATAAGGCTGCTATGAACATAGTGGAGCATGTGTCCTTATTATACATTGGAGCATCTTCTGGGTATATGCCCTGGAGTGTTATACCTGGGTCCCCCAGTCGTACTATATCCAATTTTCTGAGGAATTGCCAAACTGATTTTCAGAGTGGTTGTACTAGTCCATAGGAGGAATAAAAGTATGAGCCAACCAGCACCACCAGAGCTCCCAGGGACTAAACCACCAACCAAAGAGTACACATGGAGGGATCCATGGCTCCAGTGGCATGCATAGCAGAGGATGGCCATGCTGGACATCAAAGGGAGGAGAGACCCTTGGTCCTGAAAAGTCTTAATGCTATAGTATAGGGGAATTCCAAGACAAGAAATTGGGAGTGGGCAAGTTGGTGAGCAGGAGGAGGGGAGATGGGATAGGAGGTTTTCGGAGGGGAAACCAGGAAAAAGGATAACATTTGAAATGTAAATAAAGAAAATATTAAAAAAAATAATACTCAAACAGTAAATAAAAAAAGGCTGCTAAGAACATAGATGAACATGTGTCCTTGTCATATGTCAGAGCATCTTTTGGGTATATGCCCAGGAGTGGTATAGCAGGGTCTTCAGGTAGTACTATGTCCAATTATCTGAGGAACTGCCAGAGGAATTGATTTCTAGAGTGGTTGTTCCAGCTTGAATCCCACCAACAAGGAGGAGTGTTCCTCTTTCTACACATCCTTACCAGCATTTGCTGTTACCTGAGATTTTGATCTTAGCCATTCTGACTGGTTTTAAGTGGAATCTCAGAGTTGCTTGATTTACATTTCTCTCATGAATAAGAATGTAGAACATTTCTTTAGGTGCTTCTCAGCCATTATATTCCTCAGTTGAAAATTCTTTGTGTAGATCTGTACCCCATATTAAATAGGATTATTTGATTCTCTGAAGTTTAAATTGTTGAGTTCTTTGTATATATTGGATATTAGCCCTCTATCAGGTATAGGATTGGTAAAGACATTTTCACAATTTGATAGTTGTCATTTTGTCCTATTGACAGTGTCCTTTGCCTTACAGAAGCTTTACAATTTAATGAGGTCTCATTTGTCTATTGTTGATCATAGAGCATAAGCCATTGGTCTTCCGTTCAGGAAATTTTCCCCTGTTCCCATGTGTTTGAGGCTCTTTTTCATTTTCTCTTCTATTAGTTTCACTCTATCTGGTCTTAAGTGAAGGTCCTTGATGCACTTGAACTTGAGCTTTATTCAAGGAGATAAGCATAGATCAATTTGCATTCTATGAACTAGCCACCAGTTGAAGCAGCATCATTTGTTGAAAATGCTGTCTTTGTTTTTCAACTGGATAGTTTTAGCTCCTTTGTCAAATATCAAGTGACTGTAGATGTGTGGTTTCATTTCTGGGTCTTCAGTTCTCACATTGGTTTTCCTGCCTGTTTCTGTATGGATACCATACAATTTTTATCACTGTTGCTCTGTAATACAGTTTGAGGTCAGGGATAGTGATTCCCTGAGATGTTCTTTTATTGTTGAGAATCGTTTTCACAATACTGTTTTGCTGTTGTTGTTGTTATTGTTGTTGTTATTATTCCTAATGAATTTGAGAATTGCTCTTTCTAACTTTATGAAGAATTATTTGGAATTTTAATGGGGATTGCATTGAATCTGTAGATTGCTTTTGACAAGATAACCATTTTTATTATATTAATCCTGCCAATCCATGAGCATGGGAGATATTTCCAACTTCTGAAGTCTCCTTCAATTTCTTTCTTCAGAGGCTTGAAGTTCTTTTCATACAGACCTTTCATTTGCTTGGTTAGAGTCACACCAAGGTATTTTTTGTGACTATTGTGAAATATGCCATTTCCATAATTTCTTTCTCAGCATTTTTGTCAGTGGAGTAGAGAAAGGTGACTGATTTGTTTGAGTTAATTTTATATCCAACTACTTTGTTGAATGAAGTTGTTTATCAGGTTTAGCAATTCTCTGGTGGAGTTTTGGGAATCACTTAAGTATACTATCATTTCATCTACAAATAGTCATATTTTGACTTTCTTTCCTATTTATATCCATTTGACCTCTTTTTGCTCTCTAATTGCTCTAGCTAGAACTTCAAGTATTATATTTAATAGAAAGGGCAAGAGTGGGCAGCCTTTTCTAGTCCTTGATTTTAGTGGGATGCTTCAATTTTCTCTCTTTAATTTGATGTTGTCTACTGGTTTGGTGTATATTGCTTTTACTATTTTAGGTCTGGGTCTTGAATTCCTGATCTTTCCAAGACTTTTACTGTGAAGGCATGTTGAATTTTGTCAAATGCTTTCTAGGCATCTAATGAGTTGATCATATTTTTTTCTTTGAATTTGTTTATATAGTGGATTATGCTGATGGAGTTCCTTATATTGAACCATCCCTGCATCCCCAGGATGACACCTATTTGATCATTATGGATGATTGTTTGGATGGATTCTTGAATTCAGTTTTCAAGAATTTTATGGAGTATTATTGCATCAATATTCGTAAGGGAAATTGGTCTGAAGTTCTCTTTCTTTGTTGGGTGTTTGTGTGGTTTAGGTATAAGCATAATTTTGGCTTCATGGAATGAATTAAGCAGTGTTCCTTCTGTTTCTATTTTGTGAAATACTTTGAAGAGTATTGGTATTAGATCTTCTTTGGAGGTCTGATAGAATTCTGCACTAAAACCATCAGGTTGTAGGCTTTTTTTGGGTGGGAGACTTTTAATGACTGTTGCTATTTAGGGGCTATGGGACTGTTTTGATGCTTTATCTGATTATGATTTAACTTTGGTACCTGGTATCTGTCTAGAAAATAGTACATTTCATCCAGATTTTCCAGTTTTGTTGAGTACAGGATTTTGTAGTAGGATCTGATGTTTTTTGTGAATTCCGTCAGTTTCTGTTGTTATATCTCCCTTTTCATTTTTCATTTTATTAATTTGAGTACTGTCTCTGCGCCCTCTGGTTAGTCTGGATAAGGGTTTATCTATCTTATTGATTTCCTCAAAAAGACAGCTCCTGGTTTTGTTGATTCTTTGTATAGTTTCAGCCCTGAGTATATTTCCTGCAAGTCTACTCCTCTTGGGTATATCTTCTCAATGTGTCCTGGATTTCCTGGATGTTTTGAGTTAGGAGCTTTTTACCTTTTGCATTTTCTTTGACCGTTGAGTCAATTTTTTCTAAGGTTTCTTCTGCACCTGAGACTCTCTCTTCTGTGTCTTGTAGTCTGTGCTGGCATTCTTTTGTTCTTCAGTTATTCCAGCAAGATTAAAGCAGAGTCTGTTGGGAAATAATAAGGAAGAATACTGAAGAGAAGCCGGTGGCTCAGCAGGCTAAACTGGATCACCTTCTCTAAGTGGTTGACCAATGCCCTTAGAATCAGTGACAGCTCACGGCCTCCACTGCTTCTTTGTTTGACTACACCATGGGAGCAATATCTTGTCAACATTTCAACTTCAGCTCTAGTAACTTCCCTGTGTGTTCATTATAGGGTGGGGTGAGAAGATGTGATATCAACTCTCAGATACTAGCATTTTGTACATGTTGCTTGTACAATAACTCAACATTATAAGATTCTGTCATTTCTCATGTTTGCATATAATTTTCTTGGTTTCAAAATATATCCATCACCAACCGTGAGTATTGGGCTAAGTTTATCATGACAGGCATGAATTCTTTCCTATTGTGTGACTACAAAGAAAATCAGTCTATTCTAGGGATGAGCTCACAATAGGTGATATAATCCAAAGCAATCAGCCTTAAACACATATACATGTGAGCAATACTAAATGTACCTATTAGGCTGCATATATATACATGTATATAATAAGTAGAGAATAAGAAATCATAAAGCTGAGAAAGAGATGGGACAATAGAGGAGTTGTGGAGATATGATGTAAATATAGAAGTCATGTATAAAATTATCAAAATAAAATAATACCACACTCATATCTCAGCTAGTTGTGGATACTGGTGAATAATGAAAATCAATAATATTACTCTCATGCTAAGTGTTAGATGTTTCTCTATTTTTATAAGAATTTTTATTTTGCAAAATAATTTCTAGATAGTTATTTCTGCTCCTAGAAACATAGATAGAATTTTCCTCTAAAGCACTCAGTACTGGTACCTTCTTATCCTGAGTCTGTTGTGCTGTAAGAACATCTTATCACTGCCAAAGTAATATGTTTATTGAAATAAACTTCTGGCCTAAGTTAAATAATCTATCAGAAGCTTCCATAGAATTTCTGGTAAAAATTTTTTAAAATGCCTATTTCCACTGGAAATAAACTATGAATTTTTGGTTTTTGTGAGATGTTTCTATCATTCTTTTCTTCTCATAGAAAGCCTGTATGAGACAGAGAGGGTAACAGGGATGGTTTGTATATGCTCATCCCAGGGAGTGGCACTCTTAGAAGGTTGTAGGAAGTGTGTCACTGTGGGAATGGGATTGGAGATCTTCCTCCCAGATGCCAGAGCATGCCCAGTCTGTTCATGGCTTCCTTTGGATAAATATGTAGAACCCTCAGCTCCTCCTACACCATGCCTGCCTGGATGCTGACATGCTTCTGCCTTGATGACAATGGACTGACCCTCTGTACATGTAAGCTTTCCCCAATTAAATGTTGTCATTTATAAGACTTGCTTTGAACATGGTGTCTGTTCACAGCAGTAAAACCCTAACAGTAACAGAATTACAACTCATTAACTCTAATATCTAGTCCTGACTGACTTTTTTATTAAATCAGGAAAAATAGAAGGATATCAACTGTACCTCCTGTTCATTGTATTCCTTGGGATCTTAAATGGAGCAGTAAGAGAAGTGAATGAGGTAAAGTTATAAAATCAGGGAAAATAGGAAAGGAAGACGCCCAAGTATCTTTAATTTTACATTATGATTCTATGCATGAAATTCCATAAAGAGTACAAACCCTGAAAGCCAATAAGCACATTCATCAAAGTTGCAGGATATAAAATCAACATACAAAGATCTGTAGCCTTCCCATAGATAATTAACAAACCCACCAAAAAAGAAATAAGGAAAATAATCCCATTCACAATAGCTTCAAAAGGTCCTAAAGCAAATATAACCAAGAAAGTAAAAGATAAAATCTTTAAGACACTGAAAAGATAAAGAAGATGCCAGAAGATTAAAAGACTTATCATGTCTGTGGTTTGATAAAATTAATATTGGCCATAAAAGCAAAAGCAATATGTAGATTCAGTGTATTTCCCTTTAAAATTCCAGAATGCAATGAACAGTGGATATCCTTCTATTGTTCCTGATTTAATAAAAAACAGTCAGTCAAAAGTTGTTATTGAATTGAAAATAAACAATTTTAATTTTATCTGGAAGCACAAAGGAACAAGGATATCCAAGACAACCCAGAGTAATTTACAAATATACTTCTGGAGTTACCAACCACCATCCCCAATTTTGAGTTATATTTCAGAGCTATAATAATAAAAACAGCATGATTTTGGACTATCACAGACACTTTGATTATTGGAACAGAACAGAGTTTTAAGTGCCAAGACAATATGTCAATAATTATTTCTCTAGATTAATTTAGGATACTCTTAATTTTCTCCTGGTCACTTTAACTTATGTCTCCTAGATAACTCATTGAAATTTTATCAATCTTTAAAAGTTTTGTAATTTTAAAATGGTATAAGTGTCAAAAATATTTGTTACTACTGAGTTAAGAACAGAAACACACATACATATTAATAGATTTTAAAATAAGCCCATAAGCTACACACTGCCTAATACATTATACATAACTTTTCTTGACACACACAGGTGACCTTGAAACTGAGTAAATCTCCTCTAGACACTCCATCCTCCTTGGCAGGCACTCAACATTGATCTGTTCCTCCAAGTTGTCCTTTATACTGCTTTAGTGCTTCGTTTACAATTGGGTGACTCCCCTATGAAGGACTTTGCACAGAAATTAGCAGTAAGGACACTCTTGTTTATATCAGGTTCTATCTGAACATTCAAGGACCCATTGATCATTATCTCCATTTACGTGCAACTGTGGTAATAATTCCTCTCCAATTTTGCTGTGCATGCATCTGTATTTCTCAGATACCTCTGTGCCAGCTAGATTTTATGTCAACTTGACACAAAGCAAAGTCATCTGGAAAGAAGGAATTATAATAGAGAAGATGTTGTCATGGGATTGGCCTGTAGGCAAGTCTGTAGGGCATTTCTTGGTGGCTGATTGATAGACAAGGGCCCATCCCATTGTGGCTAGTACTATCCCTAGACATGTGGTCTTGGGGTATATGAGACTGTAGCCTGAGGAAAGCATGGGGAGCAAGCTAATTAACAGTGATACTCCATGGCCTCAACTTCAGTGCCAGACTCCAGGCTCCTGCCCCAACTTCCCTTCATGATCAAATATGTTTGGGATATGAGAATTGAGATAAATCCCAAGTTGTTTATGCTGTTTTTTTCACAACAATAGAAACCTTAACTAATCTTAGCCATTCTGACTGGTGTGAAGTGAAATCTCAGGGTTGTTTTGATTTGAATTTCCCTAATGACTAATGATATTGAACATTCAAGGTGCTTCTCAGCTGTTTGAAATTCTTCAGGTGAAAATTCTTTGTTTAGCTCTGTACCCCATTTTTAATAGGGTTATTTGGCTCTTTGGAGGAGTCTAGCTTCTTGAGTTCTTTGTATATATTGGATATTAGCCCTCTGTTGGATATAGGGTTAGTAAAGATCTTTTCCAAATTTGTTGGTTGGCATTTTGTCCGATTGACAGTGTCCTTTGCCTTACAGAAACTTTGTAATTTTATGAGGTCCCACAACCCTGAGATTTCACCTCACATCAGTCAGAATGGCTAAGATTAAAAACTCAGGAGACAGCAGGTGTTGATGAGGATATGGAGAAAGAGGAACACTCCTCCATTGCTAGTAAGATTACAAGCTGGTACAACCACTCTGGAAATCAGTCTGGCGGTTCCTCAGAAAACTGGGCATGACACTTCCGGAGGACCCTGTTATATAACTCCTGGGCATATATACCCAGAGGATTCCCTGGCATGCAATAAGGACACATGCTCTGCTATGTTCATAGCATCCTTGTTTAAAATAGCCAGAAGCTGGAAAGCTGAGATGTCCCTCCGTGGAGGAATAGATACAGAAAATATAGTATATTTACACAATGGAATACTACTCAGCAATTAAAAACAATGAATTCATGAAATTCTTTGGCAAATGGTTGGAACTGGAAAATACCATCCTAAGTGTGGTAACCCAATCAGAACACACATGGAATGCCATCACTGATCAGTGGATATTAGCCCAGAAGTTCCTGAATACCCAAGATACAATTCACATATCAAATCATTCCCAAGAAGAAGAAAGGAGAGGGCTCTGGTCCTGGAAAGGCTTGATGCAGTAATGTAGGAGATTACCAGGACAGAGAAGTGGGAGGGGGTTGATTGGGGAATGGGCAGAGGGAAGAGGGCTCACGGGGAGGAGGGAACGTGGAAAGTGGAAATCATTTGGAATGTAAACAAAGAATGTAGAAAAAAAGAGAGAGATTAAAAAAAAAAAAAGAAACCTTAAGTAAGACACCTCATCAAGCCAGAAGTTCATTGATTCAGAGGCAGACAAAAATAAGTTTAAAAGCATGTTAGGCATGTTCAATTCTAAGTAAAGTTCAGAGATATATCTATTCATAGTTTTCCTGAGTAAAATTCTTTTGGAAAATAAATGTTCAAATTCAAATGAATAATAAAAAAAAAAGCCTTCCAACAAAGTCTTTGTTTTGAAACATTCCATTCTTACTACCATTACACCAAATAGGGGATGCTTTTTAAAAGTAGGCCCATGACATGTGACCACTTTTGTTGCTTTGGCATTGAAATTGGTTGTCAAAATTCCATGTTTATCTTGGACCTCATTCATGATTGTTCTTTGTAGTAGAGATGCCTGTCCCATTGCCATTCAAAAGCCACCTCATCTGCTAGTCTCTTATCTCATTCCTATTTTGACGTTGCATCTTCTGGCCTAGAATAAATGTATTCGTATATACTATATGCAACTAAAGGTTGTGAGAAGGAGCTGATGACCATGGGTTGACTCTGTTGGTCATTTCCTATGGAGTAGCTTGCTGTAGCCCTGGCATGGGGTGATGTTCTGAGAATTCCTCTTCAGTAGGATTAGATTGTAGGTTGGTGCCTACCTAGATTTTGAGTTTCACCTCTGGACTTGTCATTTCTCCTCCCCAGTTGTAACTTGTATCTGCTATTGATCCTTACAGTCCTACCCAGAATTACCACAAACTCTATCTGTCCTCCTCAAGGGAAAAATCTTAAATGTTGGGCTAAAGAACATTCACAGTGATGATTATGAAAGTCCTTTCTTTTTTCTGTATTTACCGCTCAATGACTTTATTATCAGTTTACTTTTAAAATCTCCACTATGCTTCTCATTCCTTTGGTTTTGAGACAAAACCTTAAACCATGGCCCAGACTGAGCTTGACTGACTACCTTCCTCAGCTTCCTAAAGTGCAGGCTTTACAGGTGTGATCCATCATGCTGGGCACATTCTTTTTTATGTGTGAGGCTATTTGCACTCATGAAACTCAGCTACAGGTTCATTGATTCATTCTGTGTCATGTCCTGTGCAAAGCAACAGAGATGAATATGTGAAGAATTTAAATCCCAGTTTGCCATCATGGTGCTCAAAAGACTATGGGAATTCACGCAAGGTCTATTGCCAATAGAGCTTGGCTGTGTTACACTAGAAATGCTGAAACATGAGGGGGTGGCATCCTGAAGAGTGAGGAAGAGCTGGTTGATAAATCAAAAGTGACAAGAAGCTTGGGAGAAAGCAGCCAAGTCATGTTAGGCCATGAGGGAGTTATGGAAGAAAACTGAAAATGCACTGGGTTTTCTGGCATTTGGGGGAAGATGAGGATCAATTAAAGTTTGGTTCTGTGTACAACACTAGAAGCAAACAGAAATGTTCTCCAGACTGTCCTTCATATCCAGCACCTCCAGACAAGCAGTCTAGAGTACCCTTTTCTTACATTCATTTAATTCATTATTCCTGTTCACTTTAAGCCCAAATATATCTTCCCTTAACACCACAGCCATTTATTTTATTCAGGTTCCTTTTCTCTACTTTCTTCAGCTTTCTTCTTGAATGTCAATTTTTACTTACTGGTCAGGTATAGATGGGGTCTAAACTCTCTTTTCTGAAGGCATTTAGTATACTCCCAGCACCTATTCTGAAGGGATGACTATAAAGTTACTTACACACACACACTCACACACATACACACACACACACACACACACACACACACACACACACACACACACACAAGGAAACAAAATACTTTATTGACCTTGAACCTTACCTCATGCTCCAAC
Organism: Apodemus sylvaticus; assembly: GCF_947179515.1. NCBI lineage: Eukaryota > Metazoa > Chordata > Mammalia > Rodentia > Muridae > Apodemus > Apodemus sylvaticus. The sequence goes on along the minus strand of NC_067492.1, from coordinate 56,746,655 downwards.
TACTTAAAACCTTTTCACACATGTAGTCACACAGTAAGGAAGATGCTGTTCTGACATGCCATCATTATTATAGATCTTACTATTCCATTTCTGTTTCTCCTTTTAAAATGGGACTGTCTGACATTTCCATACTGAATTAAGGAGCATAGTTCAATACCACCCATAAAAAGCATTTTCTGGTTGTTGTAGCAAAATCAGTTGTTTGTTTCTATGTTAGCACTGGAACTTGTGTGGACTGTATACATGAAAGACAACTTTACATAATGATAGTTTGTAGATTTGATTATATGTCTACTCATCCTGTTATAGGGTTAATTCTGCTTAGCAGGAAGTATTGATCACAAGGGAAATGTTTTTATCAAATAAGTAAATATTATCAACATTAGTTAATAGAAATAGACTAACAGACATAAATTAATACACAAAGTAATTACATGTAGTTGGAAGAGTAGAAAATAAAAAGAAAAAAAACTACAGGTTTCTACCATACTAAGTGTGTACATATATGGGATTGTTTTTAAATGAAACAGATGAGAGTGTGATAATAGAAGCTTTAAAATAGTTTCATTTTATAATAATGATACTCAAATAAGGTTTCTCTTCATACATTAATTAAACAAATCATAGGTGGGATAATGAACCAGAGTTCTGTTAAGCCCTGCTTCAAAAACAGATCACGAAAGTTGTTCAACACAGGCTTGGGCACAGGAGCCGAGGAAGAAAACAATTTGAGGTAACTGAGAAGCAAGAGCTACCTTTACAGGGTCTTCCTGCACTGACTCTAGTTGTTACATGGTGAGGTATTTGGGGAGATCTTTATATCACAAATAAATTATCTGGCAGCATTCCTTCCTGACAAGCACATTGGCTTTATATAGCATCTTCCTCCAGAGAGTTTGTGAACTATCTAGTCAGTGGGCATTGCAGTGGCTTGGGAATCTATTTCTCCCCCAGCTTTTTGCTTTTACACAAAAGTAACTCTGGAGACAGAGGCTAAGTAAAAAGAAAAAAAAAAGATACTCTTCATAACTTTCTAATTTACACCAGAGCCCATCTCAGAATAGAAACTCAGTGAAAACAAGAAATTGCATCTGAATGGACGATAGCAGTCAAGAACACAAATGCTCCAAGTAAGTAGAAATCTCTGTAGAATAGAATCATAATCTCTGCCTTGATTCCTATTTCACAGATGAGAAAACTGAGGTTTTCAGAAACTGTGTGACTTTTCTAAGTCCAGGAAAAGAGCAGAAGCAATATCAGAATTAAGTTTAAAAATCTATGTGCTTCCAAGGCTGTGTTTTATCAATAGCCACATGGATTAAGTGATCACAGTAATACAACCAGAAAGGATGATGTATGCTCAGAGATGAGTCTTAAATGATTGAAAACAGAAATCCATATACAGATCTTATTCTGTTTTGATTCTGTCTTGCCTACCACATATAGCACTCTCAAAACTACCCAAGAAAAGCTATCACCGCCAAAGCCACTTGAACAGAAATGTAAGATTTTTCTTCCATGCATGTACAAACATGCAAACTCAACATTGTGGGGAAAAATGTTAACAAGCTTTTAAGCTGCAGTATTTTTAGTGGAAAAGTGGATGTGTCTTGAAATCTGAAAGTCTGTATTGAAGTACTGTCCTTGCTGTCTCCCATCCTGTGGACATTGGTGAGTTACTTCAGTTCTCTGAGCACATATCTTTACAAATAAGCAAGTACATTGAAAGATCTACTTCACAGTTTAATATACAGACACAAATCTGAAAAATATACATAGAACATTGTACCATGTGCAATAATACCTATATAATTTAAATATTTTTGTATGGTTATATTCAAGTCTCATATTTATATGCAGTGCAGGAGAATATTCATGAACTCAATATTCAGAGCTAAAAATTGTAGACTTCATTAAAAGGACTGCATAGAAAAACAATAGAAAGCCAGAAATGCTCAAAATCTGAGTGAGCATTTAGGAAGCTAAGGCAGAGAATTATGAGTATAAGTTCAGCCTGGGCTACCTACTGAAATCCTGACAACAAAACAAACTATCAAGCAAATAATCAAACAAAGCCTAGGGAGAAATGCTTTCAAATGCTCTGAGATTGCTTTAGTGTGTGATGCTTCTCCACTCCCTTCTTTATTCTCTAAATCTGCTGTGATCATAAGGAACATTTTATTAATTGGAAAGTTTAATATATACAGCTTTCTTTCTCCATATGCTTTTGCCATCCTAATATTTTTGTGTTGTTAACCAGAAATAAGTGGAAAGTGTGGAAAGTATTTGATGATGCTGGGGCATTTGGAATGTCAGCAAATTGGCATACTAAATACTTCACTGATTTTTTGCAGGCCTGTGGGGAGAAGTGGAAATCAACAGGAAGTGAGAAGTAAGAAGTGAGAAGAGGGAGGATGAAAACTTGGTCTTGAATGTCAGGACAGTACTTTTCAAGGGTCCAGAAGGCTGAGGCTTGGGAATGCAAATTCATGTTATTCTCAATCCCTTGGGATTTAACTACAATATCTCAAGACTCTAATGGGGGCTGCCTGTATGCCACTTCTTTCTCCTTATATGACTGAACCTGAGGAAGCCACATTCTCTGAGCAGGAACAGTCTTACTCTATCAGCACCAATGGCTATAGTGGTCATTAATTAGGCAGAGATTAGCTTAAATACAGTAGTATGTTAATTGCAAATTTGATACAAAACCTCCTGTATCACAGCATGTTGCCTAGAAGCTCAGCCAGAACAGTGGGAACTTTTCCAGGCACATTACACATGTACCAAGTAGAAATTAATACACAGCCAAAGCTTGGGGGTGAGAGTCCCTCTTGGTTTTGGTTTAAACTTTACCCATTTATATCAGGGTAAATTCTAAATGCTTCTTGATAGAGTTTGTGTTGACTGCACTGAGAAGACTTACTGGAGGTGGTGATTCCAGATTTGATTTTAGGGTTCAGATGTAGAGATCCAAGAAGACAACTTAGAAGGCTCTCTGAGGTCACATAGGTGAGCCAGAGGTTTAGAAGGGGAAACATTTGGAGAATCTCAAATAGTCAGATATGTCAGTGTAGAGCATAGGAAGAGAGGAGTTAAGAGGGACAAGAAAGTGGGAAAAAGAGAAGAAATGAAGGTTGAGACAAGTACAGATGGGAAGATCTTCATAAGATGGAATGATTTTCATAATATTGCAAAATATTTGTGCTGGAAAGTTAACCAGTATACATCTAAGGAAAGATAAAGCAGGGCAGAAAGTTCTGCACATGATTAGGCAGCAATGAGTATCACTAAGTATTATATATTAATGCATGTTACTAACCAAAGTGATCAATGCATATCTTAAGTGTGCAATTAAATACAGCAGTTTTCACATAAATACAATTTTTTTTTCTGAGAAAAGTAAAGAACATTCTGATGAAAAAAGAGGTCTCTGTAGACAGGGGAGCACAAATATTTGATAAACAGACCAGATTTCTGACAGGTCAAAGTCTCTGCCAGAATGGAGTGCAGAGCAGAGAGAATCTCCTAGACAACACATACATCTAGAACATCACTCACCCACTCATTTGCTCGCCACTCTGTTCATCTTTCTACAAATAGAAATTAAGCATCCACCTGCCACCTAGCCATATCCTATGCACACAAGAAAGAAGGAGAAAAATAAGGCATTTTATACTATTTTTTGGCAATTGTGAAGGGTAGAGACAGAGAACAACCAATCAATGACTACCTTACATTGAGACCCATTCCATGGGCAAAAACCAATCCCTGGCACGATTAATGATACTGTGTTATGCTTACAGACAGGAACCTAGCATAACTGTCCTCTGAGAATCTCCGTCCAGCAGCCAATGGAAAGAAATGCAGACACCCACACTCAAACATTAGGTGTAGCTCAGGGAATCTTCGTGAAGAGTTGGGAGAAGGACAGAGACCCCATAGGAAGACCAACATTGTCGACTAGCCTGGACTCATGTGGGCTTCAGAGACTGAATCACCAACCAAAGTGTAAGCTCAGGATGGACCTATCCCTTCTTGCACATATTTAACATATGAGCAGTTTGTTCTTCATGCAGGTCCCTAAACAACAGGGGAAATAAGTGTTGTGGGAGAGGTGGAATGTGGGGAGGACTAGCATGAGGGGGAAACTAGGAGGAAAAGAAGGGCAGTTATAGGGTTGTAAAATCAATAAATAAATTAATTAAATTAAAAATACTGCAACATAGAAAACCACAAAGCAAATTAAAACATGAACTATCAATTAAGGAATAGTTATGAGCTATGTAACAAGAATATAATGTTTTAAGATACCCCTTCTTTCCCCCCAAATCTGGAAATATATAATTAATTTAAAAGAAATACACAATAATGATAAAATATGATTATTAACTAAAACAAAGAAACAGAATATATAGGTTCTTTCAACATTAGCTTTTGTAGATTATTATAGAGTCTAAGAGAAAGTGAGAGTTAGTAAAGATTTTTTGATGGACTGAGCACTTGAAGCTGACCTTAATGAAGAAATGGGATTTAGCAAACACAAAAGGCAGAACATATCAGAAAGGAGAGAGGCAAGGGAGCTTTAATTTTGATGATGAGAAGTAATGAACAGGTAGAGAGGGGTTCAGGGATGAGAATAAGGAAAGAGAGGAAAATAAAAATAAGAAGTATAAATAAGGAAATGGAAAGGGTTCTATAGACTAGAGATACTATGCTCTTTTGATCAGTTGATAATTTGGCCATACACAACAAATGTTCATTGATTTTATTTTATAGAGGATTGTTGTATACATCAATTTTGTATACATTGGTCCCCATGCCTGAAGGCTATATTAGATCTTTCCATGTATTATAGTACTTTTCCCTTTACTGCATTTACATCTCATATGATATATATGTGTGTGTGTGATATTTATTAATATTTATTTAAATATATATAATTTATGAAACAAAAATATATATGTGTATGTGTTTATTTCTGAAGTCTCTTTCATGTTCCATTACTCAAGGTGCTAGTGTTATGCATGTAGTATGCTGTTTCTACTACAAAAGGTTCATAATATATATTTTTTTGTTTAACATTTTTTTATTCGATATATTTTTTATTTACATTTCAAATGATTTCCCCTTTTCTAGCCCCCCCACTCCCCGAAAGTTCCATAAGCCCCCGTCTCTCCCCCTGTCCTCCCACCCATCCCTTCCCAGTTCCCCGTTCTGGTTTTGCTGAATACTGCTTCACTGAGTCTTTCCAGAACAAGGGGCCACTCTTCCTTTCTTCTTGTACCTCATTTGATGTGTAAATTATGTTTTGGGTATTCCAGGTTTCTAGGTTAATATCCACTTATTAGTGAGTGCATACCATGATTCACCTTTTGAGTCTGGGTTACCTCACTTAGTATGATGTTCTCTAGCTCCATCCATTTGCCTAAGAATTTCATGAATTCATTGTTTCTAATGGCTGAATAGTACTCCATTGTATAGATATACCATATTTTTTTGCATCCCCTCTTCTGTTGAGGAATACCTGGGTTCTTTCCAGCATCTGGCAATTATAAATAGGGCTGCTATGAACATAGTAGAGCATATATCCTTATTACATGGTGGGGAATCCTCTGGGTATATGCCCAGGAGTGGTATAGCAGGATCTTCTGGAAGTGAGATGCCCAGTTTTCGGAGGAACCACCTGACTGATTTCCAGAGTGGTTGTACCAATTTGCAACCCCACCAGCAGTGGAGGAGTGTTCCTCTTTCTCCACACCCTCTCCAACACCTGCTGTCTCCTGAATTTTTAATCTTAGCCATTCTGACTGGTGTAAGGTGAAATCTCAGGGTTTTGATTTGCATTTCCCTAATGACTAATGAAGTTGAGCATTTTTTTAAGATGCTTCTCCACCATCCGAAGTTCTTCAGGTGAGAATTCTTTGTTTAACTCTGTACCCCATTTTTAATAGGGTTGTTTGGTTTTCTAGAGTCTAACTTCTTGAGTTCTTTATATATATTGGATATTAGCCCTCTATCTGATGTAGGATTGTTGAAGATCTTTTCCCAATTTGTTGGTTGCTGATTTGTCCTCTTGATGGTGTCCTTTGCCTTACAGAAACTTGTAATTTTATGAGGTCCCATTTGTCAATTCTTGCTCTTAGAGCATACGCTATTGGTGTTCTGTTCAGAAACTTTCTCCCTGTACCGATGTCCTCAAGGGTCTTCCCCAGTTTCTTTTCTATTAGCTTCAGAGTGTCTGGCTTTATGTGGAGGTCCTTGATCCATTTGGATTTGAGCTTAGTACAAGGAGACAAGGATGGATCAATTCGCATTCTTCTGCATGCTGACCTCCAGTTGAACCAGCACCATTTGTTGAAAAGGCTATCTTTTTCCATTGGATGTTTTCAGCCTCTTTGTCGAGGATCAAGTGGCCATAGGTGTGTGGGTTCATTTCTGGATCTTCAATCCTGTTCCATTGATCCTGTCACTGTACCAATACCATGCAGTTTTTAACACTATTGCTCTGTAGTATTGCTTGAGGTCAGGGATACTGATTCCCCCAGAATTTCTTTTGTTGCTGAGAATAGTTTTAGCTATCCTGGGTTTTTTGTTATTCCAGATGAATTTGATAATTGCTCTTTCTAACTCTGTGAAGAATTGAGTTGGGATTTTGATGGGTATTGCATTGAATCTGTAGATTGTTTTTTTGGCAAAACGGCCATTTTAACTATATTGATTCTACCGATCCATGAGCATGGGAGGTTTTCCCATTTTTTGAGGTCTTCTTCCATTTCCTTCTTCAGAGTCTTGAAGTTCTTGTCATACAGATCTTTCACATGTTTGGTAAGAGTCACCCCAAGATACTTTATACTGTTTGTGGCTATTGTGAAGGGGGTCATTTCCCTAATTTCTTTCTCAGCCTGCTTATCCTTTGAGTATAGGAAGGCCACTGATTTGCTTGAGTTGATTTTATAACCTGCCACTTTGCTGAAGTTGTTTATCAGCTGTAGGAGTTCTCTAGTGGAGTTTTTTGGGTCACTTAGGTAGACTATCATGTCATCTGCAAATAATGAGAGTTTGACTTCTTCCTTTCCAATTTGTATCCCTTTGACCTCCTTATGTTGTCGAATTGCCTGAGCTAGTACCTCAAGTACAATATTGAAAAGATAAGCAGAAAGGGGGCAGCTCTGTTTAGTCCCTGATTTTAGTGGGATTGCTTCAAGTTTCTCTCCATTTAGTTTGATGCTCCCTTCCGGTTTGCTGTATATTGCTTTTACTATGTTTAAGTATGGGCCTTGAATTCCTGTTCTTTCCAAGACTTTTAGCATGAAAGGATGTTGAATTTTGTCAAATGCTTTTTCAACATCCAATGAAATGACCATGTGGTTTTTTTTTTTTTTTGAGTTTGTTTATGTAGTGGATTGCATTGATGGATTACCGTATGTTGAACCAACCCTGCATTCCCGGGATAAAGCCTACTTGATCATGGTGGATGATCGTTTTGATGTGTTCTTGGATTCGGTTGGCAAGAATTTTATTGAGTATTTTTGCATCGATGTTCATAGGGAAATTGGTCTGAAGTTCTCTTTCTTTGTTGGATCTTTGTGTGGTTTTGGTATCAGCGTAATTGTGGCTTCATAGAAGGAATTGGGTAGTGTTCCTTCTGTTTCTATTTTGTGGAATAATTTGAAGAGTATTGGTGTTAACTCTTCTTTGAAGGTCTGATAGAATTCTGCACTGAAACCATCTGGTCCTGTGCTTTATTTGGTTGGAAGACTTTTTATGACTCCTTCAATTTCTTTAGGCATTATGGGACTGTTTAGATGATCTATTTGGTCCTGATTTAATTTTGGTATTTGGTATCTGTCAAGGAAATTGTCCATTTCCTCCTGATTCTCCAGTTGTGTTGAGTACAGGCTCTTGTAGTAGGATCTGATGATTTTTTGGATTTCCTCAGTTTCCGTTGTTATATCTCCCTTTTCATTTCTAAGTTTGTTAATTTGGATACTTTCTCTGTGCCCTTTGGTCAGTATGGCTAAGAGTTTATCTATCTTGTTGATTTTCTCAAAGAACCAGCTCCTGGTTTTGTTAATTCTTTGTATGGTTCTCGTTGTTTCTACTTGATTGATTTCGGCCCTGAGTTTGATGATTTCCTGACCTCTACTCCTCCTGGGTGAAATAGCTTCTTTTTGTTCCAGGGCTTTCAGGTGTGTCATTAAACTGGTAATGTATGCTCTCTCCATTTTCTTTTTGGAGGCACTCAGGGCTATGAGTTTTCCTCTTAGCACTGCTTTCATTTTGTCCCATAGATTTGGGTATGTTTTGTCTTCATTTTCATTGTGTTCTAAAAAGTCGTTAATTTCTTTCTTTATTTCTTCCTTGACCAAGATATCATTGAGTAGAATATTGTTCAATTTCCACGTGTATGTGGGTTTTCTGTTGTTTTTGTTGCTATTGAAGACCACTTTTACTCCATAATGATCTGATAGGAGGCATGGGATTAGTTCGATCTTCTTATATTTGTTGAGGTATGTCTTGTGACCAATTATATGGTCGATCTTGGAGAAGGTACCATGAGGTGCTGAGAAAAAGGTATATTCTTTTGCTTTAGGATAGAATGTTCTATATATATCTGTTAAATCTAATTGGTCCAAAGCTTCAATTAGTTTCATTGTGTCCCTGTTTAGTTTCTGTTTTCCTGATCGGTCCATTGAGGAAAGTGCAGTGTTGAAGTCACCCACAATTATTGTGTTAGGTGCAATGTGTGCTTTGAGCTTCAATAAAGTTTCTTTTATGAATGAGGGTGCCTTTGCATTTGGAGCATAGATGTTCAGGATTGAGAGTTCTTCTTGTTGTATTTTTCCTTTGACCAGCAAGAAGTGTCCCTCAGAGTCTCTTTTGATGACTTTGGGTTGAAAGTCAATTTTATGTGATATTAAAATGGCTACCTCAGCTTGTTTCCTGAGACCATTTGCTTGTAAAATTGTCTTCCAGCCTTTTACTCTAAGGTAGTGTTTGTCTTTGACCCTTAGGTGTGTTTCCTGTAAGCAGCAAAATGCAGGGTCCTGTTTACGTATCCAGTCAGTTAGTCTATGTCTTTTTATTGGGGCATTGAGTCCATTGATGTTAAGAGATATTAAGGAATAGTGATTGTTACTTCCTGTCATTTTTGATCTTATTTTTTAAATTTGATTGGTTAATTTCTTTTGGGTTTGATGAAAGGTTACTCTCTTGCTTTTTCCAGGGTGAAGTTGCCCTCCTTGTATTGGTGTTTTCCTCCTATTATCCTTTGTAGGGCTGGGTTTGTAGATAAATATTGGGTAAACTTGGTTTTGTCATGGAATATCTTAGTTTCTCCATCTACGGTGATTGAGAGTTTTCCTGGATATAGTAGTTTTGGCTGGCATTTGTGTTCTCTTAGAGTCTCCATGAGATCAGCCCAGGATCTTCTAGCCTTCATAGTCTCAGGTGAAAAGTCTGCTGTGATTCTGATAGGTCTTCCTTTATATGTTACTTGGCCATTTTCTCTTACTGCCTTTAATATTCTTTCTTTGTTTAGAACAGTTGGTGTTTTGATTATTATGTGACAGGAAGTATTTCTGTTCTGGTCCAGTCTGTTTGGAGTTCTGTAGGCTTCTTGTATATTCATGGGCATCTCTCTCTTTAGGTTAGGGAAGTTTTCTTCCATAATTTTATTGAAGATATTTGCTGGCCCTTTAAGTTGTAAATCTTCACTCTCATCTATGCCTATAATCCTTATGTTTGGTCTTCTCATTGTGTCCTGGATTTCCTGGATATTTTGGGTTCCAAGCTTTTTACTTTTTGCATTTTCTTTAACTGTTGAGTCCATGGTTTCTATGGTATCTTCAGCATCTGAGATTCTTTCTTCTATCTTTTGTATTCTGTTGTTGATATTTGCATCTATGTCCACTGATTTCTTCCCAAGGCTTTCTATTTCCAAAGTTGTCTCCCTTTGAGTTTTCTTAGTTGTTTCTACTTCTGACTTTAGATACTGGATTGTTTTGCTTAGCTCCTTCACTTGCTTGTTTGTGCTTTCCTGTAATTCTTTAAGAGATTTTTGTGTTTCCTCTTTCATGACCTCAGCCTGTTGACCAAAGTTCTCCTGTATTTCTTTAAGTGTTTTTTGTTTTTCCTCATTATTGGCTTTTGTATTCTCCTGGATTTCTTTCAATGATTTTTGCGTTTCCCTTGCAAGAGCTTCTAACTTTTGATCCATTTTCTCCTGAATTTCTTTAAGTATGTCCTTCATGTGTTCCTGTACCAGCATCATGACCAGTGATTTTAAATTCAAATCTTGTTTTACTGGTGTGATGGGGTATCCAGGACATGCTGGTAAAGGAGAAATGGATTCAGATGTTGCCATATTGCCTTGATTTCTGTTAGTGACGTTCCTGCATTTGCCTTTTGCCATCTAGTTCTCACTGGTGTTAGTTGGTCTTGTCAATGCTGGACTCACCAGTGCAAGCTACCCCTTCCCAGGTGGCCTCTGGTGCACAGCTTACCTCCTGCACTGCCTGGAGACAGTGTGCTGTTGCCCAGGCTATTCAGATCCTGAAGCAGACACCTGAAGGCTCCTGCTGGGGCCCGCTGGATTCACCAGAGCACACCGACTTCTCCCTGCTGGCCACCCGGAAGCCCCTCTTGCCTCTTTCAGGACCTGGAGATGTGGTGTTGCTGCCCAGGCTGATCTGGATCTGGAAGCAGAGAGGTCTGAGGGCTACCGCCAGAGGCCTCAGGACTGAAGCCTAAGCTCTGTGCCACAGGAAGGAGCTGTGCTGTGAGCTCCCAGACTGCCTCTGGGTGCACACCAGGTCTCCTGCACTTCCTCGAGACTGAGTGCTGTGGCCCAGGCTGTTCAGATCCCAAAGCAGGCACCTGAAGGCTCCCGCTGGGACAGGCTGGATTCACTGGAGCACACTGACTTCTCCCCGCTGGCCACCGGGAAGCCCCTCTTGCCTCTTTCAGAACCTGGAGATGTGGTGTTGCTGCCCAGGCTGATCTGGATCCGGAAGCGTTGAGGTCTGAGGGCTACCGCCAGAGACCTCAGGACTCTCATAATATATTTTAAAGTGAAGAAATAGGATTTCCCCAACTTTGTTCTCCTAATTCCATTCAATCTTCTTAAAATCTTTTCTTGTTCTACAGAAGCTTTAGGATTATTTTTCCTATTATTAATTTCTAAAACGTCTTTGGCATGCTTATACAGATTGAATTGAATCTGTAGATTACTTTGGGTAGTGTATAATTTATTTCTCATACACCAGAAAGAGTAGCATAAAGAAGAAAATATCTATTTTGGTTTACAGTTCCAGGATACAGTTAGTTCTTACACAAAAGTTTTGGCAGGAAGAGTTTGAGACAGGTGGTCATGTTGTGTCCTTAGACAGTGAAAGTGATGAATGCTGGTGCTCAACTAACTTCTTCCTTTTTATACAATGCAGTATGTAGACCTAGGGAATGATGACACCCACTTTTAGGGTAGTACTTCCTGCAGTACTTAACCTAATCAAGCCTGCCCAGATGATTATAAATCCAGCTAAACTAATCAACCTTAACCTTAAAAGATATTTTAATGTTAATTCTTCCTAATCCATTCACATTGATGTTTTTCCATTTCTTTAAAATTTCTTTAATTTCTTTAAACATTATGTTTCATAATTTTTATTGTATAGATGCTTTACCTAAGTTAAATTTATACCTAAATAGTTTAGTTTTTATATTTTGCAAGCACTATTAGTTTCTTAATTTCCTTTTCGGCTAATGTTATAGCATGTAAAAATACTATCAATTTTTATATTGATTTTGTAACTTGTAAATTTACTGAATTTATTAGTTCTAAAGGTTTTTAGTGGCATAGTGCATGTGCTAGATGGCATTATTTACACAAGCTACAGACCTCTGAGAGGAGGGAATCTTAATTTAGAAAATGCCTTTATAAGATGAGATTGTAGGGACTGGAGAGATGGCTCAGCAGTTAAGAGCACTGACTTTTTTCCTAAGGTCCTGAGTTCAATTCTCAGTAATCACAAAGTGGCTCATAACCATCTGTAATGGAATACAATGCCCTCTTCTTGTGTGTCTGAAGAAAACTACAGTGCACTCATATTCATAAAATCAATACAATCTTTTTTTAAAAAAAGGAGATGAAATTGTAGGAACACATGATTGATGGGGAAGGTCCCAGCCCAATGTAGGTGGTGCCATCTGTGAGCTAGTGGTTCTAGGATTTATAAGAAAACATGACAAGAAAGTCATAAGGAGCAAATCAGTAAACAACACTCCTCTGTGGCTTCTGTATCAGCTCCTGCCTCCACGTTTCTGCCCTATTTTAGTTTCTGAACTGAATTCTTTAGATGATGAGCAGTGCTGTGGAAGTGTAAGCCAAATAAACATTGTTTCGGTCATAGTGTTTAATCACAGAAATAAAAAACCCTATCTAAATGCATATTTCAAAATTGATAAGAGAATAAACTTTAACCATTATTGTCACAGAAAAGTAAATGGAGAGTGTAGTGTCTATGTTAAATAACTCTCTGGAATCATTTTGCTATGCATAGTTGAATAATATCTCATTATATCCTATAAAAACTCATTATTTTCAAACTAAAAATAATTAAAAAAAATACATTGCACTGTTGTCACCACATCACAGGTGTGCAACTGAGGCACAGCATCAGTATTGTCCAAGGTTATTTAGTACATTCTAGTACTTGCCAAAGATTCTGCATTCCATAGGTTTGGCATACCAATAAGTCTCCCATCATGCATCTTATTAATCACAAACAACATTCATTAACAGTCAGGGGGCATGTACACATCTGAAGTCCAGTAGTTAATTACAAGTTTGTCAGTGGACTTCCTGTATCACAGCATGCTGTCCAAAAGCTCAGCCATAGCAGGGGGAAGATTTTCAGGAACAATGTGCATGTACCAAGTAAAAATTAATAAAGAGCCAATGTTTGGGTTATAAGGGCAGTACCTTTTGTGCTTATATTCTTGGTTTAGTTTACTACTCAGAAACAATGAAGGTGAAATAAGTACTGCATTGAATATTTTAAGGTTTACAAAGTAAAAGTATAAATTATATGTTCTTACAAGACACGTAATTATTATCACTTTTCCTTAAAGTCAATCAGATACTTAAGTAGAGTTGGACCATGAGCTCACAATACATCTTCCTATAATCAATAAGTCATACACACAGGAGAAAGCTTGGCAGACTCTCAGAAGTTACTTTAAAGTTTTCTTCCCTCTCACAGACTATGGAAGGAGGCACAAAAGCAGCCCATATTGACTTTTTATTATAACTACATAGAAACTTTCTTGATTTTTTAAAATCCATCCTAAAAGACTTGGATAATAGCTTCCCCTCCAAGAAGCCTCTCATGATAACAGTAGTTCACCAAACATGTCTTTTTGCATTTTGGTTCTTGTCAGTATTTATCCAGACACAACCATTATTAGAGAACCTAAAAATTCTCAAGAATTATTGGTTTCTGAAAAAGTGCATATTAATGATGAATGTTTAACCCACTGAATCCTAATGCTCTCAAGTAAGGCTCTGTACTGACACATTTGATAACACATTGTCTATCCTTCATTTGTTCAATGACACTTTCATTTATTATTTGAAAAATTCATATATATGTATATACTGTCTCTTGATTATATTCACCTTCTACTTCTCATAGCTCCACAAAATAGGCCCCAATCTAGGGTGGCGGTCTCCAAAAATCTTGCCCTGATTCTTCCTAGATTTCTTACTGGTTAATTGTGCAGGTCTTGTGCAAGTAAAAACAGCTGTTATAAGGTATCTGTTTTCCTGGAGATTGTCTAAGAACATAGTTAAAGCAAAGCTACCTAATTCTTACTTATGTTCATTTAAATTTAAGAAACATTTGTAGAGTGCTTACTCCACTCTGGACACTAAGAGAGGTATGGAGCTAATCTAAAAGGTTAAACTAGGCACAGTCTATATTCTATAGAATTAAAATCTGGATTCTAGAGGGAAGGTGTCTTAGGGTTTTACTGCTGTGAACAGACATCATGACCAAGGGTAAGCCTTATAAATGACAATATTTAACTGGGGCTGGCTTTCAGGTTCAAAGGTTCAGGCCATTATCATCAAGGCAGGAACATGGCAGCATCCAGGCAGGTATGATGCAGGGGGAGCTGTGATTTCTACATTGCCATATGAAGGCTGCTGGCAAGAATACTGACTTCTAGTCTGCTAGGAGTAGTAGGATCTTAGAGCCATGCCTACAGTGATACACCTACTCCAAAAGGCCACACCTATTCCACAAAAGCCACATCTCCAAATAATGCCACTCCCTGGACCAAGCATATACAAACCATTACAGAAGGGAATAAAATAGTTGAAAGATAGCTCACAGTAGACCAAGAAGCCTATGACTGAAGTGAGGATAGCTAGGATGAAAGGATAGAATTAAGAAAATGGCAAAGCAGAGCTTTGGTTGTTGCTTGTGTGATCCTCTGATAAGAACTTAGTCCTAATCTGAAGAACAGGTTTGGACATTTGTTAACATGACAGCAGCTCCTTGCATAGCACCTTCTATGTGGTGCACATTATTCCCCCACTGCTGTAGTTATCTCTATAGTAAGCAGCGGCTGTTTCCACTGTCTTAATTTCAGCTTCCATTTGGAGAATGGGGGAAAAGAGTAATATACATCATAAAAGGTACTGACTAAAACACACTCAGAAACATATGATCACACTGTATTAGGCATCAAAGATATATCTGGAAAGCAGTATAATTTCTAAATGAGATGATATGATATTAAAGACAAGTGCACATGTATTTTCTTCTCCTATGGCATTTCTTCTCCTATGTCATATATATGTTACCTATGATATTTATATGATATATATGATATATACACATGTATATGATAGGTAATAATCAGTCAGTCTTTTTTATTTTCTATATTCTTTTTTTACATTCCAAATGATTTCCTCTTTCCCAGTTCCCCCCTCCCCATAAGTCCCATAAGTCCTCTTCCATCCACCCATTCCCCAATCAACCCCCTCCCACTTCTCTGTCCTGGTAATCTCCTATATTGCTGCATCAAGCCTTTCCAGGACCAGGGCCCTCTCCTTCCTTCTTCTTGGGAATAATTTGATATGTGAATTGTGTCTTGGGTATTCAGAGCTTCTGGGCTAATATCTATTTATCAGTGACTGCATTCTATGTGTGCTCTTTTGTGGATGGGTTGCATCACTTAGGATGATATTTTCCAATTCCAAACATTTGCCTAAGAATTGCATGAGTTCATTGTTTTTAATTGCTGAGTAGTATTCCATTGTGTAAATATACCACATCACCTGGGTTCTTTCCAACTTCTGGCTAAAAGGCTATAAACAGCAAGTCTCATAGCAGCAGTGCTCTTAACCTCTGAGCCATATATTTTTTGAGCAAATGTTGTGTGTGTTTGTGTGTGTGTGTGTGTGTGTGTGTGTGTGTGTGTAAATGAAAACTAAGTTTTCATTGTTAGAGAAAAAAGTTACAAGTAAATGAATGCTAGAATGAAACCAGTTGTCCTGGATTAGAACTGGAGTTTTTAGTGCAGACTCATGGTTTAAAATTACACAAACAGATACAGAAATAAGATCTATGTTTTTATTAGCACCCAAATTGACGTGAGCATACTCCATACACAGGTTCTGCTTTCCAAATCCAAATACCATTCTCCAAATATAAGAAGTGGTATTACTAGAGAAAGTGACTTGTTCTAAGGCCAGGACCAAAATAGTACATTATGAGCTTGAAACATCTTTCTTGTTAAGTCAGAACAACAACCAAAATTTCTTGAAAAAGTGATGGGCATATTAAAATGATATTGGAATTAAGGGTAAGAACTTCCCAGGACCAGAGCTAAAACTGTTAAAGCAATTAAGCAACAAAAGATTAATTGGGTCATAACCTACAAAGTAAAAATAATGTCCCAGAGTCTATGGAAGCATAAATAAACATTAGTATTTGAATAAAAAAGGAAGAATGGAGGATAAGTCTTTCCTATCAATAATTCAATTAATAACACAAAGTAAATTAAGAAAAACATAATACATTTAGGCAAACACTACAGTGATAATCAACACAAGCAAGATCTATTGATAAATGTCAAAACAGTGAGTGAAAGTGAGATGTGTTATATTGTCAGATTCACAAAGGTATTTACACTTCCTAATAAAAACTGTGTAACTTTATATTGGCAAAATTTGGTAATCAAGATCCAAATCATTTGCCCTAGAATATTATTCAGAATAAGACATCTTGATGCCAGTGACCCTTGATAGAGTGCATCCAGAAGACTGTCTTGTTTCATTCACTTTTAGTAAGAAAATATAACTTCAAATCAAGCATGAAAAGCATCAGGCAAACTCACACTGATGGATATTTTATGAAATAACTAGTAACTATAAAAAATATCAAAATAATGATCAGATACTGACAATAGTATTAAGTTTTAAATATTAAGTAGTAAATAGTCTCATTATATAAACCATGTTATTATATTAAGTTAATTAACTTGATTTGGATATTTCATGGGGTTCATATACTACCAGTTACCATTATTTTTAACTTATGTAATTTATTTTCACATCAGTGTTCTTAGAAAAAATTTCCTAGTCCTCCCTCCTAGAGTTCTTCATCCCATCTCTCATCTACTTTGCCTTTGAAAGGGTGTTCCCTACAACCTCTCAGTGTCCATTTTCCCTGAGGCATTAAGTCTCTGCAGGATTAGGTGCATCATCTCCCATTGAGGCCAGACAAATCAGTCCTCTGTGTCAGGAGCCTCAGACCAGCCCATGCTTGCTCTTATGTTGGTGGTTTAACTCCCCGGCATGCAGGTTAGTTGATATTGCTTGTCTTTCTAAGGGGTTCCCATTCCCTTCAGCTCCTTAAATCCTATCCCTAACTCTTCTATAGGGGGTCCCTGACCTCAGTCCAGTGCTCATCTGTAAGAATCTGCATCTGTCTCAGTCAGCTGCTGGTAGAGCCTTTCAGAGGACAGCCATGGTAGGCTGCTATCTGTAAGCACAATATAGCATCAGTAATGGTTTGGTGCCTACCCATGGCCAGACATAATTTTTATCACCATGAAGGCACACATTTTTATCTAAGAATTAAAACCTTTTTAATGTAATTAAGTAAGTACATTATCCCTTGGAAATTATGCATAACCATTGTTATACAAATACCCAAGAGATCTAGAACTACAGAAAGGGAACCTCATGTAATGTCAGTCACTACAAATGGCCTGAATTATGGTTTTGTTAACAAAATATTATGAAATATAAAAATAAGTGAGCCAGTTATAATTTCCTTAAGTCATAAAGGACAAAGGGAGATGCTGTGGCATATACAAGGACAGTAAGAAAACAGAGACAATCACTGAGATATGTAGTACTGTGTTGGGGTCCAGAACAGCTGAAAGTCTTCATGGAAAATGAGGAGAATTAAATAGCTCTCTTGTGAATTTTCCAGTATTGATTATTGAGTCACTGCTCAGCAAATTGTGAGCCTTAGAATGTAAACACTCTTTTCTACTTCTTGTGATTATTCTATAAGTTGGTGTTTAGGAATAGGACTATACTGAACCTTGCTTAATCCTCACAATGTGTTCTTTTATTGGTACATCATAGTACTATATGTACAATTTTTAGGTTTGAAAATTAATTTATTTATTTTAAGTTTTAAGAAAAAATATAAAGTACATAATTGGGTTGCTTCCTTCGTAGTACATGGAACAGAATAGGAATTTATCATTGATGAATTCTTTTTCTTTAGTGATATGTGTTTGTCGCTGATCCCATAATCTTTTTTAAATCATGTTATAACTTTATTTACAGCATAAATTATTTGATGTTGATGTAAACTGATGTTGAGTTCCATGAGCACTCAGAAAGGAAGAGTTAGAGATGGCCAAGAATCGACCATGATTGTGTCCTTTACCTGTGAGTTTATTGTCAGAGCTTAAAGACAATCCCTGTTCGGGCATTTTGTCCTAATCTTTATTCTCCAGATAGGGGATAGCAAACAATTGAAGATGATTGGAAAGTAGCTGTGAGTTCAGCAATTGGTAAATTGCGGTGGTGTGTAGTCTGTAACTGAATACAATCTTCAGGGTATCAAGGACTGGTTGTGTGTGTGTGTGTGTGTGTGTGTGTGTGTCTTTGTTTCTGTTTGGAAGCCCATGCAAGAAGGGAGACCAGGAGTGGGTTTTTTTCTGTAATCACCTAGATCTCAAGGTATATAAACTTTCAACAACAGATTTCACAGAGTGTTGTTCCAGAAACTTATACTACACTTTCCAAGATCTTGTTTTTAAAAATTATTTTAAGCCTTCCCTAACCACACCTATCTTGTCAGAATTTAGGCAAAAGTTGAGGAAAAGACTGTAAAAAGATCCCCATTTTTTTACTAGCTTCCTTTGGTGATTCATACTAATCCTGAAGTTTAAAAATAATTTAATGTCCAGTCCAAAGTGGAGTAGATTGCAATATTTCAGGACACAGAATAAATCATGAGAACTACTGTTCATATTTATCTATATATATTTCTTTAAATTTATCCCCTTGCCAGTATGCAGTAAAATTTGCACAATGTTTCATGGCACAAATATACACTTGATTGATCTAATGAATCTAATTCATAAATAAAGATAAATGTATTTACTGACATGTTTTTCATTTCATTCAAGAAACACCACCCAACTGCTTAGTATGCTCTGGGCATTATGCTATTAGTGCTACTAAGTAAGTGGATTTGCCCTTATAAAACTTTACATTTTTCATAGAAGATGGGGGAGACATCAGTGATAAATGTGGTTTAATAGAAGGATTAAGTGATTTTAAACATTTCAGAGCTGGGGCTCAGTTGATCTGAGTTCAATCTTCAGAACCTAAGAGAAAAAAATCCCAGAGCTAGAGGATCTGGCCAATTTAGACTTCTTTGTGAGTTCTGAGTCAGTGTTTCACACTGTCTTTTAAATAGATAGTTGGTGTCTGAAGATTGACACTTTAAGTTTTTCTCTAGCACACACACAAACACACACACACACACAAACACACGCACACGCACATGCACATGCACACTCACATGCACATACATACATGCATATATGCACCATGCTCCCATACACCCATGAGTAAGTACACACATGTGCACATACACACCCAAGTTTCAGAACCATTCATTTACTTTTATGACTTCACAAGTAGGTCTTCTGCCTTCTCTATCCCCTCCACATTTGCACACAGGCCATGGTTTTCCCTTTCAGATAGTGTTGTCTCCCCAAACCTGACTAGCCCCAAAAGACATGCCCTTTGCTGCAACCCATCTCTCTTCCACTTGCTGGTCATGGTCACAGACTCTCCTGAGGCTTCCTTAGGAAAACACAGTGAAGAACCCTACCACACTGCTACTGTGTTAATGAGTGTGTTTTTTCCATAACCTTCTATATAAGAAGCTGAAAGAATGGAAGGTGATTTACTCCCCAACCCGCATATATTTTTTTAATCAAAAATACTGTTTTGTATCCATCTGGTGCACTCTCCCTAAGAAGAATTTATTATTAGACTGGCAACTGCCCCAAACACTGAATAAAAGAATAAAAGAGAGCAGCATGTGTTGTGTGGTGTATTGGAGGCCTCTCTTCATGTTGTGCTAGACCTGATGCATCACCATATTTTACAGTGATCCTTGTGTCTTCAATCCTTGTTTTAAACTCAGGCAACAGAATTTGTATTACAACTTAACTCAGTTTGTATAGCACAGATGACATCATCCCTACTTTAAGAGATGCCCTCCCTCCTGGGATCTCTTACACAGTTCCAATCCTTCCATTCCCAATACAATGTGATGCTCTATAATTAGTGTAAACAGGTCCTAAAGCCTATTTTGTCAGCTATTGTGGGCTTAGCAGGCAAGATGTTCCCATATCCGGTCCTGACAAAGCTGAGAGTTATGTGCTGTTACTTTATGGGGACACTTGGGCAACAATGACTTGCCCTGAGTCAGGAGAGGAAAGATGCTTCAGGCTTGGAAATAACATATTTTGCAGCACAAAAAGGTTCATAGATCAGGGAATCTACAGTTTCAAAGGATGAAGAAATGATGTATACATGCTGAGAGCATGTTATTGAAAGAATAATCTGCACACCCTGAAACTCCTGTTTACTGAGCATTTACTTTGTTCCTGCCACAAGGTCTGAAGCAAGAAATAAGATTTAAGACAAGCTGTAGCATTTATATCTCATGTAGAAAATTCAGAGCCCTGTCAGATACTATCTGGGCAAAGCACTCCTTTACTTGGCCTTTCAGGTTACTGTAACAAAAATTCCATCTAGTTGGTGCCAAGAAGCACAAAATATATTTTCACATGTCATCAAACTGGAATGTCCAAAATCAAATTTCCTTAAAGATTTGATAATTGATGAGAATACGTTTCTTGACACTGTTGGTGTTTTCTTGTGTTCTCACATGGGGGAGAATCTTACTGGGACCTTTTAAAGATTATTTCTAAATGTTATGTAGATGTGTGCATTTAGGTGAAGCATATATGCATGTGTCTGTAGAGGCCAGAGGAGGGCATCAGATCTTCTGGATCAATAGATACAGGTAGAGTGTGAGCTGCTTACTGTCCTCTGCAAGAACAGTAAGTGCTTTTAAAAGCTAGGCCATCTCTACAGCTGCTGGGGCCTTTAATGAGGGCACTGATTCCATTTCTGAGCTCCCTGCAAATATCTAGTTACCTCTCAAAGGCCCTACTTCCTAATGCAATCAGCTTGTATATGAAAGGGAGGGACATAAATATCCAGTCACAGTACACTATACTTTCATGTCACAGAAGAGGCTGCCAGAGGTAAATGAGATGGAAAATAAGGCATAGGACCTGGGAACATGGCTTTGTGTATAAAAGTACTTGATGCATAAGCATGAGAATCAGAGTTGGGATCCCTAGTTTGACATAAATTGGGTATGATGGTACACACCTGTAACCTCAGTGTTGGGGACTGGGAAGTGGGACTCAGTGATCAGGATGACCAGTCTAGCTGAAAGGGAGTGTGAGACCATGCCTCAGAATTATGGTGGAGAGCATAGAAGAGACTCCCATCAATCTCTGCCCTCTGCATATGCACAGAACTGCAATGCACATATACAGACATGCATACACCATACACACAAACACACACACACACACACACACACACACACACACACACTACAACCATCAGGAGCATGATGAGGAAACAGAGAAGCAACATCCATAGAACTATGGGGAAGTGGGTTTGAATGGGATATAGAAGTTTGTGATGGAGGTGAATGCCAGGTGGACCAGATAGGTGTTAGATTAAATAGGTCATATGAAAGGCTAGAGACGACTTCTTTCAGGAAAAATGGAGCTTAAGAAGGATTTCATGAAAAAGACTGCCAAGGACAGAGTTTTCCTTTGAAAGAAAACACTGCTAGAGGTCATTTCAAAGGAAGCACAGAACATAAACCTAGCCGTGTGCAGTCTGTGATGTCAGGTCGAGTGATGGAAGTCAAAGTCTGCAGCAAAGCAATGGTCATTCTTATAGATAAGAGAGAAAGGCTTAAAAGTTTTCTATGATCATATATCTAGTTTTCAGCGTATGATTATCTGTACAATAAGGAGAAAAAGGAAGAAAAATGATTGACATTTTATGTTCAAAGGATCGCAGGTTCCTAGTCTGACAGTGTATTAGAATCCCCTGGGGAACTGAGACAGTATGCATGCCTGGGTGCCAGCTTAGATAAACTAAATTAAAATCTCTGGGGAAGAGCCCAGCCTTCTCTATTTTTGAATACTACTCAGTGATTTTAGGCACTTACCTCGTTAAGATCTGAGTCAGATCTGGGGCTATAAACTGTGTGGTTCATAGGCCAAATTTGGTCTACTAGTTGTATTTCATTAATTGAACACAATTCAAAAAGTTATAGATTTACATGTAATTGTGTAAAACAAGCAGACACTTGCAAAGATTTCTAATTACTCAATGGTAATATTTTGCCTAACTCTAGTCGATTGACATAATCAGAAATTTGAGAGCAATAAAATACATCAAACATATTGGTATATCCTCCAGTTTTGTGCTCGCTTTTGTAATTCTAAAATTTTATTAGGTACAGATTTGTGGATATATCGCTACTGCTGTTGAGAAAACAAGGAGCTGGGTAAATGGTTCATTTGGTGGAAGACTTGTCACACAAGCATTAGGACTGGAGTTTCTATCCCAGCATTCACATAAAAAGCCAGGTACAGCAGCATTAATCCATAACCTCAGAGCATGGAAGTAAGTGGATCCCTGGTTCTCATTGGTTAACCAGTCTAACTGAATTTATGAGCCCAGGTTTATTAAGAGACCCTATCTCAAAAAACAAGGCAGAAAGAGACTGAAGAGACTCAAGGTCACACTTTGACTTCCACAAGAATATGCGCGCACATGAGTATGTACACATACACACACACACACACACACACACACACACACACACACACACACACACACACTCCAAAGAGCTCCAATACAAGCATCCTTTATAAAGATTATTTATAGTCATATTTTTTCATTTTTCTACCCAGATCCCTGACCACTGAACTTCACTGCTCTGATTACTTTATGACACAGCTGCTTCTATTACCTTCTTACCAATATTGAAATGACTATATGATTCAAAGTGTCACTGCTCTACATTTCTCATACTGACAATTCCTGTGTTCCTTTTGTCTTTAGTCTTGCAAGGTCTCAGTAAAAAAAAAAAAAGGGGGGGGGGAAGGTAGTCTTAATTACCATTATTTGACTCTATTAATAAAGCATAATAATAAAGAAATAATAAAGAAAATTAATTTAATTGATTTCTACTCCAATAAATAGATTGCTCATTTAAAAAAATATTTCCTTGTTCTCTTCTGTAATGTTCCCTAAGCCTTGCCTAAAGACAAGGATGACATCTTACTGCATGTTTTATGGTCACTTAAAAAGCAAGTTCCATCTTGCTGTTAATTGAGTTAAGCTATTCTATCCCCTGTAAATTTAACCTAGTATTTCTGTCAGCTGTGAGAAAGTATCTTGGTGTCCCCAAATGTACTTGCCTTTTTCCTCCTAGTGCCATCCACTTCTGCCTCCTATGTTTTGGAACTCTGTTGTTTCCCATATACAGATGTAGGATTAGTTTTCCAGTAGACTGAGTTTACCATTCTCCAGAATTCTTGTTAATATCTAGTTATTTCCTTTCTTCTGAAGTCTATTTAACCCAGTTTGTTATAGTAAAGCACTCTTTGATCATCTATTGTAGACAGTATTTGATTACACTTTGATCATTTATTGTAGTCAGTAATTAATTAATTTTGTTTGTAATTTTTTTGTCCTAATTTTGTATACTATAGTTCCAAAGGAAGTTTCATCCGCAAAGAGTTTTTGGTATTAATTTAAATTCTTTGTTTATCCAGTATCTTTTTGTTCCTGGCTGTCTGAACTGATGTTGACAGATGAGGGTGAAGTATTGTAGAAATGATTGTTTATTTTTCCTTCTAGTAATGTCCCAACCTGTTTTTGTGTCTATTAGTAAAATGTAGAGTTCGAAAACATGCAAAGCTTCTCACCTTCTTTTCTGCTATTCTATCTCTCCAACTAATTCACCCCACTTATTGCCCAAAAGAAAGGAGAAGGCTTGTACTGTAAGAAGGCAGGTAACCTAGCCTGTGGTGTTGTTTGATCCATGATGTCACAGGACTCTAATTTGATATATTGGAAAAACAAATTTATGACATCCAGCCTCAAGAAACAAAAACATTATGTCTAAGAGGGTTTTTTTTTTTTTGCTGTTGTTGACTAAAGACTGAAGGTGTGCACTCATGGTTCTGTTCTTGGAGTACTAGTATATTGATTCTGCTTTCCATCTCATTACTAGGATCTGCAGGATTTATTTCTTATATTGTTTTTAGCATTTATCATTACACCTAATGTATTTAAGTGTAGGGAATAATGACAAAATGCTTATATTACCTTATCTGGATTATATTATGTTTCTTGTTTCTGTAAATAGCATTTCTTGGAACTCAGATATTTTTGTCATTTTGCCAGCCACCTATAGTGTCTCTTGTCCTATATCAGCACAGCTGAGTAAGCATGATGAAGACCACCTTCTCTTTTTCACTGAGATGATTAAGGATGGAATATCAAGCACATGCTCTTTATAAAAGATACTTACAATTACATGCTATAGCTAGTCCATTGACCAAGAGGTCATAGTTGAGAGCTTTGAAATAATGACCTAAGCATCTACTTAGACAAAATCTGCTGATCCAGGCAAGAAGCTGATGGATAGCTGAAACTTTTAAAGTGCTTTCTTATTGATTATCCTATCTGATTCTCATACTATGATTGCAGTGTGACATGGATGATTATCAGGCTAGTCACACCCTGCTTATACAAATAAAGATAAGAGCCCAGGATTCTGATGATGTTTTCCATAATGAATCAAGCAATCTGACATATGGGTGCCAAATTAGAACTTTGTCTCTGCCCCTGTGACCCTTGACTTAGCAGATTTCACTTACTTTGAAGAATAGGCATAATCTATATTGCCTGATGTGATCAGAGGGCTTATGATATTTATATAGATGAGGAAGATGAAGCTTTGCAAAAGAAAGGACTTATGTCATGTTCGCTATATGCTAGGAGTAGATCTTCCTGTACAGGAAGGGAAGGAATGGATTTTTATTTTCTGTCCTATATATTAGGCTCACATATATTTATTTTACACACTTTCAATCTTTACAAACACAGAATATCGAATACTGAGTGACTTTATCAACAGCTAATTCCTTAAAGGCTTCTTCACCGTTATCATTCATTGAGACCAACAATCCTCTGGTGTGAGTGTAACTCATTCTGGAGAGTAGGTATTTGAAGTTTAGTACAATTATCCATCTTAGTTAAAAATTGTCCTATAAGTAACACACCTAGATTTGAATCCATATTAGACTGGCTGCTTTTAGGAGATTCAATTAGTTGCATAAGGTAGTAGGTATTGAAGGAAGACAAAAGTCCTCAAGTGTTTGTCCACTCTACTACATCGATATGGAGTCTTGAGGTTCCAGAAGAAAGGGAGCCAGGTCTTAAGACTTGAGTTTCTGTGTCTGTTGCTGTTTCTTCAAAATGAGAAAAAAATCTATTACTGATATGTCTCTTCCTACAGACTAAGCTTAGAATAAGCTCTGTCCTCTGCCTGACAGAAGCTTTGCAATTTTATGAGGTCCCATCTGTCAACTCTTGATCTTAACTCTGGATCTTGATCTTGGGCTAGATGGATCAATACAATGGCCATGAGTTTGTTTTGAAGAAGGGTTTGTGGACTCTTTAATCTACCATACTGAAACCAGATTCTAACCAAGGGAGTAAATAAATAAGTCAAAACAAGATGCACTGAATCTAATAGAAAAGAAAGTGGAGGAAACACTCCTGAACACATGGGTACATGGGAAAATTTCCTGAACAGAACACCAATGTGCTATGCTCTAAGATCAAGAATTGACAAATGGGACCTCATAAAATTGCAAAGCTTCTGTCAGGCAAAGGGCACTGTTAATAGGACAAAACAGCAACCAACAGATTAGAAAAAGAGCTTTACCAATACTACATCAATTAGAGAGCTAATATACAATATATACAAAACTCAAGAGGTTAGACTCCAGAGAAACAAATAATCCTATTAAAAATGAGGTACAGAGATAAAGAATTCTCAACTGAGGAATACTGGATGAATGAGAAACACCTAAAGAAATGTTCAATATCCATAGTCATCAGGGAAATACAAATCAAATCAATCCTGAGATTCCACCTCACACCACTCAAAATGGCTAAGATCAAAAACTCAGGTGACAACAGATGCTGGTGACAATGTGAAGAAAGAGGAACGGTCCTCCAGTGCTGGTGGGATTGCAAGCTGGCACAACTCATCTGAAAATCATTCTGGTAGTTCATCAGACAATTGGACATAGTACTATCTGAGGACCCAGCTATACCACTCCTGGACATATACCCAAAAGATGCTCTAATGTGTAATAAGGACACATGAGCCACTATGTTAACAGCAGCCATATTTATAATAGTCAGAAGCTGGAAACAACACAGATGTCCCTTAACAGAGGAATGGATACAGAAAATATAAATTTACACAAAGGAATACTACTCACCTATTAAAAATAATGACTCCATGAAATTCACAGTCAATTGGATAGATATAAGAAAATATCATCCTGAGTGAGGGAACTCAGTCACAAAAGAACACTCATGGTATGTATTCACTGATAAGTGGATATCAGGCAAAGAGCATGGAATACCCATGACAGAACTCATGGAACACATGAAATCAAGAGAAAGGAAGACCAAAGAGTGGAAGATTTAAATCCTACTTAGAAGGGAGAACAAAATAATCATAGGTCAGAGAGACATGGGAGGAAGAGAAGATTAGGAGGGGGAAGGAAAGAAGGAAGGAGATGGAGATGTATACAGGGTCAGGAAATTGAACAGAGGTGTGTAGCAATAGGGGATGTAGAGCTGGAAGTAGCAACCAGAAAGTCCCAGATGCCAGGAAAACCAGAGCCTCCCAAGAACCCATGGGGATGATATCAGTTGAAAAACCCCACAAAGGGGAGCTAGACCCTGCCAAGACCATATCCAGAGGTCAGGCATGTGCCTCATTTCCATTGAAGGATGGCGCCACCCACCCATCTCCAAAATTTTAACCCACAATTGCTCCTTTCTAAAGGAAATTTAGGGACAAAGAGTAGAACAGAGGCTGAAAGATAGGCCACCCAGAGACTGTCCCACCTTGGGATCCATCCCACAGGCAGACAACAAACCCAAACACTATTGCAGATGTGCAGAAGTGCTTGACCAATACAGATAAGGATGCTCACAGCAAACCATAGGACTGAGCACAAGGGAGGAGCTAGGGGAAGGACTAAAGGAGTGAAAGAGCCTTTTCTGGCATCAACAGGACAGGAGGCCCTTGGTCCTCTGAAGGCTTGATGTCCCAGTGAAGAAGAATGAGTGGTGAGGGTAGTGTGGGGAGAGGGTAGATGGGTGGGGAAGCATCCTCATAGAAACAGGGTAAGGGAGGGTTAAGGGGTTTGCAGAGAGGAAACTGGGGAAGGGGATAAATAATGGGCCAGGTG
Source organism: Apodemus sylvaticus (assembly GCF_947179515.1). Taxonomy (NCBI): domain Eukaryota; kingdom Metazoa; phylum Chordata; class Mammalia; order Rodentia; family Muridae; genus Apodemus; species Apodemus sylvaticus. Next base: position 56,719,421 of record NC_067492.1, on the reverse strand, counting down.
TACATACATATCGGGTATAGAAAACAAGGACATTTTATAAAACTGTAATAAGTGTAATAAACACCATGGGTAGTATTTTCAAGAGGGAAATGATACAGTAATATATTAAAATTTACAGGGAATGCTAAATGAGACATTAAACTATTTCTAATGAGAATTATTATAGTAACTTTGATCTCAATCTTCTCTTTCTTAGTGATTTTATTTCCAGCTTTAATTTTTGATATTATTATTCTTGTTGTTGTTTTAAAACTAGGCTTTAGACACCTTTTTACTGTGCTGGTTAGTTTTTCCTGCTGGTTAGTTTTACCTGTTGATTTTACCCCAGAATCAACTGGGGGGGGGGGAACTCATAGGGAGGAATTATCTAGATAAAGTTACCGTGCGTGTGTGTGTGTGTGTGTGTGTGTGTGTGTGTGTCTGTCTGTCTGTCTGTCTGTCTGTTTGCCTATCTTAATTGTTAATTGATACAGGAAGGCCCTTCCACTGTGGGCAGCACTATTTCCCAGGCAGGGTATAAAGAAGAAGGATACCTGACAGCAAGCAGAAAGGCAAGTAGAATATATCTCTGACCTTGCTTGACTGAGGATGTGATGCTTTAAGCTCCTGTCTTTGTATAAACTGGAATTTTAAGTCAAATAAAACCTTTCCCACATTAAAATAAATAAATAACCACAACAAAAACAAAAACCATAGGTTTGTTATACTTTGTAGAAGGTTTGCTCCTCAGCACTGATCAGAATAAAAGAAAATAGTTGTTTTCTTGCCACCCTTCTCAAAATCAATAGGATGGATAGTTTTGTTCTAGACTCTGATTTCTATGTTGTTGGTCTTTGTGTCTTCTATATCATTTTTCACATGCAAGTTATGAAACTGTTCAGAAATATAATAAGAGAACCTTAATTAATTAATTAATGTTCAAAAATACCTTGGAATAGATATTTTTCCTCAAACAGGGGCCCAAATTACAGCTTTTTCATCTAGGTTCCTTTAGCCTTGGACAAAATATCTTCCGGCATGAGACTGTACATGCCCACTGCTATATAACATACATGTTCCAGAAAGCTTACTCTCTTCTAAATATCAGTTCTGCCTTTTATGTAACTTCTCTGTCCATTGGACCAATGATATATTTCTTTCTCTTTATTTGATGCTAATGTAATGGAAAGGAAAGAAACTGCTTTGCCCTGAGTTCAAATCATCCCCAGCTAGTTATGTACTATTAGGTATGAGCTTTCCCGAGTTCCAGATTACTTTTGTAAAAAATGAAACTGAAGATGTTTTCTGCCTCAAAGGGGTTGTCAGATTTCATGAAATGAAGACACTGCAGGCTGACACCCCTCTTGGATCATGTTATCATTTCATCTGATCATTTCCCTTCTATATGGCAGCACTTTACACGAGAAAAAGCCGAGATTGTAACCATCAAATCTGATTTTGTTATATTTAAGCAGTCACATTTCCCTTACTGTTTCTTTCATGCTACTTTCACTAGCAAAGCCTTCAGGATTGTTTTCTATCTAAATAGGCTTTAGTTTTTCAGTGACATTTAGAAAATGTGATGTTTCACTAGGTACTGTATTATCCCAAGCTTAAGATCTTTGGGGGTGCAAACTGCCGGGGGTCTGCCTGCACCCAGGACCTGAGCACATGGTCAGTTAGTCTGCCAGCCTGTCATGGGGCCTGTGTCCTACATGGAGAGCAGCAGAGGTAGTGACTCCCCGTGGCCATCTTCGCTGCCTGCTGGGGCAGAAAAGCATCACTAGGTACTGAATTATCTCGAGCTTAAGATCTCTGGGGATGCAAACTGCCAGGGGTCTTCCTGTGTCCAGGACCTGAGCACATAGGTGGTTCATCTGCCAGCCATCCTGTCTGGGCCTATGTCCTAGATGAGGATCAACAGAGGGAGTGACTCTCCACTGCTATCTTCACTCTGTGACAGAGCAGTCTGGGAACACCTGGTTCACTGAGACAGCATTGCTTGAGGCAAAACTCAGCAGGGCTCCAAAGGCACAAAAGAGGAAGGCAGCATATCAGCAATCTGTGCCAGAGGAAACCCAGGGTCACAGAAATAGCCTTAAAGGTTCACAGAACGTTGAAGCACAAGCCAGTGACAGTAAGACCATCTAACACCAGTGAGAACCAGATGGCTAAAGGCAAACGGAAGAACATTACTAACAGAAACCATGACATTAGAGCAGCATCTGAACCCAATTCTCCAACAACAGCAAGTCCTGGATGCCCCAACACACCAGAAAAACAAGAGTTGGATTTAAAAATCACTGATCAGGATGCTGTTAGAGGAACACATGAAGGACATAAATAAATCTCTTAAAGAAATTCAGAAGAAAAATGATCAAAAGCTAGAAGCCCTTACAAGGGAAACACAGAAATCACTTAAAGAAATTCAGGAGAATATGGGTCATAAGTTAGTAGCCAATAAGGAGGAAATGAAAAAACCACTTAAAGAAATACAGGAGAACTTTGATCAACAGGCAGAAGTCATGAAAGAGGAAACACAAAAATCTCTCAAAGAATTATAGGAAAACACAAACAAGCAAGTGAAGGAACTGAGCAAAACCATCCAGGATCTAAAAACAGAAGTAGGAACAACTAAGAAATCACAAAGGGAGACAACTTTGGAGATAGAAAACCTTGGGAATAAATCAAGGGACATAGATGCAAAATCAACAACAGAATACAAGAGATAGAAGAATGAATTATAGATGCCGAAGATACCATAGAAACCATGGACTCAACAGTCAAAGAAAATGCAAAATGCAAAAAGCTTGTAACCCACAACATCCAGGAAATCCAGGACACAATAAGAAAACCAAACCTGAGGATTATAGGCATTGATGAGAGTGAAGATTTACAACTTAAAGAGCTAGCAAATATCTGCAACAAAATTATGGAAGAAAACTTTCCTAACCTAAAGAGAGAGATGTCCATGTATATACAAGAAGCCTACACAACTCCAAACAGACTGGACAAGAACATAAATACCTCCTGTCACATAATAATCAAAACCCCAAATGTACTAAACAAAGAAAGAATACCTAGGGCAGTAAAAGAAAAAGGGCAAGTAACATATAAAGGAAGACCTATCAGAACTACATCAGACTTCTCACCAGAGACTATGAAAGCTAGATCCTGGGCAGAGCTCATGTAGACTCTAAGAGAACACAAATACCAGCCAAGACTACTATACCCAGTGAAACCCTAAATCAACATATTCCATGACAAAACCAAATTTGCACAATATATTTCCACAAACCCAGCCCTACAAAGGATAATAGGGGGAAAACATCATTACAACGAGGGGAACTATACACTGGAAAAAGCAGGATATTAAACGTCTTTCATCAAACCCAATAGAAGATAACCACAAAAGTATAAAATTAACATAAAAAATGATAGGAAGCAATAACCACTACTCCTTAATATCTCTTAGCATCAATGAACTCAATTCACCTAATAAAAAGACATAGACTAACAGACAGAATATGTAAACAGGACCCTACATTTTGCTGCTTACATGAAACACACCTCCATGTCAAAGATAAAAACTACCTTAGAGTAAAAGGCTGGAAGACAATTCTACAAGCAGATGGTCTCAGGAAACAAGCCGGAGTTGCATTTCTAATATCAGATAAAATTGACTTTCAACCTAATGTCATCAAAAGAGGCATGAAAGGACATTTCTTGATGGTCAAAGAGAAAATGCAAAAAAGAACTCTCAATCCTGAACCTATGCTCAAAATGCAAAAGTACCCTCATTAATAAAAGTAACTTTACTAAAGCTCAAAGCAAACATTGCATCTAACACAATAATCCTGGGTGACTTCAACACTCCAGTCTCCTCAATGGAACAATCAGGAAAACTAAACAGGGAGACAGTGAAACTAATTGAAGCTTTGGAACAATCCCATTTAACACATATATAGAGCTTTTCATCCCAAAGCAACCTCATGGTACCTTCTCCAAAATCTATCATATAGTTGGTCATCAGACAGAACTCAACAAATATAAGAAGATCAAAATAATCCCATGCCTCCTATCAGATGACTATGGAGTAAAAGTGGTCTTTAATAACAATAAAAGCAACAGAAAGCCCACATACACATGGAAACTGAACAATACTCTACTCAATGATACCTTGGTCAAGGAAGAAATAAAGAAAGAAATCAAAGATTTTTTTAGAATTTAGCAAAAATGAAGGTACAACATACCCAAATCTATGGGACACAATGAAAGCAGTGCTAAGAGGAAAACTCATAGTTTTGAGTGCCTCCAAAAAGAAATTGGAGAGAGCATACACTAGAAGATTAATGGAACAACTGAAAGCCCTGGAACAAAAAGAAGCTAATTCACCCAGGAGGAATAGAAGACAGGAAATCATCAAATTCAGGGCTTAAATCAATCAAGTAGAAACTAAGAGAACCATACAAAGAATCAATGAAACCAGGAGCTGGTTCTTTGAAAAAATCAGCAAGATAGATAAACCCTTAGCCAGACTAACCAAAGGGCACAGAGACAGTATCCAAATTAACAAAATTAGAAATGAAAAGGGAGATATAACAACAGAAACTGAGGAAATTCAAAAAATCATCAGATCCTACTACAAAATCCTGTACTCAACACAACTTGAGAATCTGGAGGAAATGGACAATTTCTTAGACAGATACCAAATACCAAAATTAAATCAGGACCAAATAGATCATCTAAATAGACCCATAAACCCTAAAGAAATAGAAGGGGTCATAGAAAGCCTTCTGACCAAAAAAAAAAAAAAAAGCACAGGACAGACGGTTTTAGTGCAGAATTCTGTCAGACCTTCAAAGAAGACTTAACACCAATACTCTTCAAACTATTCCACCAAATAGAAACAGAAGGAACACTACCCAACTCTTTCTACGAAGCCTCAATTATGCTAATACCAAACCACACAAAGATCCAACAAAGAAAGAGAATTTCAGGACAATTTCCCTTATGGATATTGATGCAAAAATACTCAATAAAATTCTTGCCCACCGAATTCAAGAACACATCAAAATGATCATTCACCATGATCAAGTAGGCTTCATCCCAGGAATGCAGGGATGGTTCAATATATGGAAATCCATCAATGCTATCCACTACATTAACAAACTCAAAGAAAAAACCACATGATCATTTCATTAGATGCTGAAAAAACATTTGACAAAATTCAGCATCCTTTCATGCTAAAAGTCTTGGAAACAACAGGAATTCAAGGCCCATATCTAAACATAGTAAATGCAATATACAGCAAACCAGTAGCCAACATCAAACTAAGTGGAGAGAAACTTGAAGCAAGCCCACTAAAATCAGGGACTAGACAAGGTTGCCCCCTCTCTCCACATTTTTTTCAATATAGTTCTTGAAGTCCTAGCTAGAGTAATTAGACAACATAAGGAGGTCAAAAGGATACAAATTGGAAAGGAAGAAATCAAACTATCACTATTTGCAGATGATATGATAGTATAAATAAGTGACCAAAAAAACTCTACCAGAGAACCCCTACAGCTGATAAACATCTTTAGCAAAGTGGCTGGTTACAAAATCAACTCAAGCAAATCAGTAGCCTTTCTATACTCAAAGGATAAGCAGGCTGAGAAAGAAATTAGGGAAATGACAACTTTCACAATAGTCACAAACAACATAATGTATCTTGGGGTGACTCTAACCAAACAAGTGAAAGACCTATATGACAAGAACTTCAGATCTCTGAAGAAGGAAATCAAAGAAGACCACAGAAAATGGAAAAATCTTCCATGCTCGTGGATTGGCAGGATTAATATAGTTAAAATGGCCATCTTGCCAAAAGCAATCTACAGATTCAATGCAATCTCCCATCAAAATCTCAACTCATTTCTTCATAGAGCTAGAAAGACCAATTCTCAAATTCATCTGGAATAACAAAAAATCCAGGATAGCTAAAACTATTCTCAACAGTAAAAGAACTTCTGGGGGAATTGGTATTCCAAACCTCAAATATTACTACAGAGCAATAGTGATAAAAACTGCATGGTATTGGTACAATGTCAGGAAAGCAGATCAATGGAATAGGATTGAAGACCCAGAAATGAACCCACACACCTATGGTCACTTGATCTTCAACAAAGGAGCTGAAAGCATCCAGTGGAAAAAAGATAGCCTTTTCAACAAATGGTGCTGGTTTAATTGGAAGTCAGCATGTAGAAGAATGTGAATCGATCCATTCCTATCTCCTTGTACTAAGCTCAACTCCAAGTGGATCAAGGACCTCCACATAAAACCTGACACACTGAAACAAATAGAAAAGAAACTGGGGAAGACCCTTGAGGACATGGGCACAGGGGAAAAGTTCCTGAACATAACACCAATAGCTTAAGCTCTAAGAGCAAGAATTGACAAATGGGACATCATAAAACTGCAAAGTTTCTGTAAGGCAAAGGACACTGTCAAAAGGACAAATCGGCAACCAACAGATTGGGAAAGGATCTTCACCAACCCTAAATCCGACAGAGGGCTAATATCTAATATATACAAAGAACTCAAGAAGGTAGAACCCAGAGAACCAAATAACCCTATTAAAAAGTGGGTACAGAGGTAAACAAAGAATTTTCACATGAAGAACTTCGGGGGCCTGAGAAGCATCTTAAAACCAGAACGGGGAAGTGGGAAGGGGTGGGTGGGAGGATAGGGGGAGAGAAGGGGGCTTATGGGACTTTCGGGGAGTGGGGGGCTAGAAAAGGGGAAATCATTTGAAATGTAAATAAAAAATATATCGAATAAAAAAAATAAAATAAAAGTAAAAAAAAGAAATGTTCCACATCATTATTCATTAGGGAAATGCAAATCAAAACAACCCTGAGATTTCACCTCACACCAGTCAGAATGGCTAAGGTCAAAAACTCAGGAGACAGCAGGTGTTGGTTAGGATGTGGAGAAAGAGGAACACTCCTCCACTGCTGGTGGGATTGCAGGATGGTGCAACCACTTTGGAAATCAGTCTGGCAGTTCTTCAGAAATCTGGGCATGTCACTTCCGGAGGATCCTGTTATACCACTCCTGGGCATATACCCAGAGGATTCTCCGGCATGCAATATGGACACATGTCTCTATGTTCATAGCAACCCTTTTTGTAGTAGCTAATCCAACGGAAGAATGGATTTAAAAAATGTGGTATATTTACACAATGGAATACTATTCAGCCATTAGAAACAATGAATTCATGAAATTCTCAGACAAATGGATGGAGCTGGAGAACATCATACTAAGTGAGGTAGCCCAGTCTCAAAAGACCAATCATGGTATGCTCTCACTGATAAGTGGATATTAGCCTAAAAATTTTGAATGACCAAGACATAATCCACATATTAAATGATGTCCAAGAAAAATGGAGGAGTGGCCCCTGGTTCTGGAAAAATTCAGTGCAGCAGTATAGGGGAGTACAAGAACAGGGAAGTGGGAAGGGGTAGAGGGGGGAAAAGGGGAGGGAAGAGGGCTTATGGGACTTTCGGGGAGTGGGGAGCCAGAAAGGGGGAAATCATTTGAAATGCAAATAAAGAATATATCAAATAAAAAAAAAGGAAAAAAAAAAGAAAGTGTGATGTTTATGCCTCAACACAGAGCTGCCATTTTGCCCTGAGTACCAGTGGGGGACCAGGATGCTCACCTCCCTTTAAATGTATGATGTAGCTAGCTCTATTAGTCATATGCGAGTCTGTTTTAACTCTCCAGGGCACATCCTTATTTTTCTTTGATTATTTATTTCCCAGTTCAGTCATTAAGACATTAAAAAGTCATGGTCACTTCTTGTTCTCCATCTTCTAGTTTTTGAGCAGGAAAGTCTTAAGTCTAAAGGGAGGTGGCATGAAATAAAATTCAGTTTTCTTACCAAAGTTCTCCACAATCTGCTCCATTAATTTCTCATCTTATGTTTGTCACTCACATCCTTCATTTCATCGACTTGCCATTTACCAATGCCAACACAGCCCAGATATGTGGAGTAACCTTAACTGTACAGCTCTGTTGCTTTCCATAAGCCCTCACATCTGTCTTCTCAATGCCAGTTCTCCTCAGACTCCAAGCCATAATCATCTGAAGAGTCGACTCCCACCTATCTAAACTACATTGTATTCTTTCTCATGACACTCACTGTTGTTGGTAGTTACTTTAATGTTGATGACTGGTCTCCAGGAGTTAAACTGTGGATTTGACAAAACAAGAAGGAATAGTATATTAAGTTCTGAATTCATGGTACTTAGCATAATGCTTTTATAGAACTGAAGATAGATCATAATTTTCTAGTGGAAAAGTCTATGTAAACATGAATAGCTTGGCTCCAATTTGCTTATAACCTGCCTGGATTGGTTCACTTTGATGGAACTTAAGCTTTAGAAGTTTTGAATCATACTTGCTCATCTCCTTCTTTGTGGTGTATCATCTATCCATTTTCCCAGTGTGATGCCTTCATCCAAGTTATAGAGGAAAATACTGAATAACATCAGATCAAAGACAAGTATGTCACGTGACACGAAAATTTTTCAATTGCGTTGGAATATGGTCCAAATCTCAAAGAGGATTATTGTAAGATAAGCAAAATAGCTCATTTCAAATTCAGTCCCTTTACAGGAAGGAAAAAAAAAACCTACTATATCTTTCTTACTATATTTTGAATTTAATGGAGTTAATCTCAGAAACAATGAACAATGACAATAGTAATCATAATAAAATACTAATAATAAAATTTATTTTTCCATATGTCAAGTAAAGATCCTATCAGATAGAAGAGGATGGACAAAATGCTGGTAGCTTCATATGGCTCAACTCAAATAATTACTCATGTCTTCTGGATACCATATAGAGAAAATTAGAATGGTCACAGAGTGTAACTAGAATCATGCTGGCACAGGCTGAACACTCAGTAACACTCATGATCCATTGTTTCTAGGACATTTGAAGCTAGTATATTGATTCTATGCCCACCTGTGTGCCATATACTGTTGTCTCATTCCACTCAGTCTTTATGAAGGTAAGTGTCTCATTTCTATTCTTGTTTTTTCTTCCCACATATCAAAGTGTAAGGTACTGTAACACTCCTGGACTCTCATCTCTCATTCCCATTTTTGGCTCTGTAGAAGCTGAATTTTCTCTTTAACTGGTCTACAGGAAGGAGGAACTACCAACAAATGACTTAGTATTTCTGTCTTTTGGGAAATGAGATGTTGGTGAATGGGTATACACCATATGTTCACTGTGGTCTTGCTACTTTTTATCCTCAGGATCCCCTATTTCTATCTATGTCTGATACTTACATTCAGATCATTAGTTCTCTTGACAGGACCACATCCTCACACTATTTTGTCTTGTTCCAAGGCACTCATTATGTAAGGTTTATTTGCTTATTTTAATTCTCTTGTGGACCTCCATACCAGTATATTATCTTCTCGTTATTGTAAACATTATTCTTTATCCCTAGAGTCACAATGGAGTCTGGAAAATAATGGCAGCTTATAAATACTTGATGCATAAATATGGCTCACATCATTTATAATTTACCTCAATTTAAGTGCAGAAGCAAACAATAATAGAGTGACCATAGGAAACTTGGAGGGTTATAGCCTTGTCTACCCAGTGCCTTACTGCTCTGAATGCGTCACAGCACTGAACTGGCAATTCCACACAGATTCTGAGCTAGGTCCAGGGAAAATACTGCCAGATATCATAGGTTTAGGCTCCTGACACTACTAAAAAGTAGCATTTGAATCTTTATTCAAATGGCATATGCACAATGTATGCATGCTACCATCAGATACACAACAGTGTGAGTGAATAGCATAAAAACGGAGAATCAGAGAGAGAAAACAACTGGTAAATGACGTTAAATTTGATATATCTACTAGTCTGATTTTAAAATATGTAACACAAATATTTCATTTATTTGTTTGTATATGGATGCATATGGAGGGGTATGTGCATGCCACAGTGTATATGTAAAGATCAGAGGAAGACTTGTGAGAGTTAGTTTTCTCCTTCCTACTTGTGGGTCATACAAATGGAGCTAAAATCGATGGCTTGCCATAAAGTGCCTTCACCCAATGCGCCACATAGAATGTCCCAAATGATACTATATTTTATGTTGACATAAATGTTGACAATGTTTATCTTTTTTGCCTCAAAATTATTTTAATACACATAAACCTACCCATTCCCAGTACTTTGAAATTCCAGCAATGAGCATTTTCCATAATTTCAATGTTGGAGAGGAAGCCTTGGGGACTTGAAACTTGGGTTTAAAGTCTAAGGACTGCAGTTCAGCAAAAGTCCAGTCCATTTTTTTATTCTATATTTTTTATATTTTATTTTTTAATTAGATATATTCTTTATTTACATTTCAAATGATTTCCCCTTTCCTGGTCCCCCCTGAAAGTCCCATAAGCCATTTCCCGTCCCCCTGTTCCCAATTAACCCCCTCCCAGTTCCCTGTACTGGTATTCCCCTGCACTGCTGCATCAAGCCTTACCAGGACCAGGGGCCTCTCCTGCCTTTGATGTCCAGCAAGGCCATCCTCTGCTGCCTATGCCAATCCATGTGGTTAAATATTGAATTAATATGCAGGGAAAATTGCTCAGGATAGAATTATTGGTACCAGGTAACATTTTGAGGCACTCTTTCTATTTCCTTTTAATTTCCATTAAATTCCTTTAAATTCCATTACATTCCCTTTAATTTCTTATTTTTTACAAACTGAAATTGGAGTGAGAACATTTGAAGCACAGGGAATATGTTTTATCCTTCATTTTGCATCTTGACTCTGATTTGTAGAACTCAACTCAACCCAAATAGAACCCACTATCTATGTGTCATGTTTAAACTTTTCATATTACCACCAGCTTGGCTTGTAGAGCCACTGACACTTTCTGCTGAGGCAGAGGCTGTATTATTGTTGTCTTCATGCTTCTATAAAGACTGGGATTCACAAACTGACTTTTTGACAGCTTAAAAATGGCAGAAATGGTATATCTGAAATACATGGTCTCTGTGCCAAACTCCGAGGTATTTTGTAACCATCTTCTCCATACCCACTGTTTCTTTTAGCACTTACTCTCATATGTGTTGTTCAGAAACTCCAGAGTTAAAACCAAGGAAACTCCCCTCTACTAAAGCTTCCAACATGTTAGGAGTTAATCCTTGGCTTCAATAGATTATGAGCTAGCTCTACCCACGAGCTCTGCTGAAGGAATCAGAGGAGCCATTTTGCTTGCTTAACTAGATGCTACCTTCATAACACACAATTGCAAATTTGCCTCCTGAGTCCCTTAACAGCCAGTTTTAGTGGAACATAGTGATTGCATTCATTTTATCTTTTTAATTTTTACAAAGCAAAAATTCATAAGCACAAGGAGAGAAGCAAGCTCAGATCTGCTTTGGTGATGCCCCCAATCCTCTCTGGTTCGTTCTTACCCTTGGAAACTCGTGACTAAGGTGGAGTCTTGATGGCTTACTAAAGAGAACCAATTACAATCATTTCATGACATCACAAAGATATAGCAGTAAGTTTGGGTACCACAATGCAGTGACCATGGTTTGTTTTCCCTAGGCCTTATTTAAGATCAAGAACTCCATGACAACATTAGACCTTGACATGATGACTCTCAAATCTTACCAAGCAAATTCCTGTCATTCCAGACTAGTTGCTCTCATTATTCTAGTCTCTATGGTTCTCTGACATGTCCCTATTTTTTCCATTTTATTTTATACACACACACATACACACACACACACACACACACACACACACACACACACATTTGTAAAACACCCACAAACTCTCTCATTCTTTCCTGAGTTTTCTAATCTCATCCACAGAGAGGTACAGTCTTTATTCCCTCCCACTGAATTTGAGCTATCCTGTGTCTCCCTTTGCTGATAGGATAGGAGGCACATCATATAATCTCTGAACCCAGTCTAGTGAGGCCTTATATGTTTTGCCCCTCCCTTTGGAACTCTGTCAGCAGCAATGTCAATATCCCCTAGGCTGCCAATTTTGATGACCAGGAATAAATGGCCCTGTATCCCTGCAGCATGAATTGAACTAGGCAGTCTACAAAGCACTAATTGATTGGCATCATACTACAGACTTAGCAATGTACTTAGCCAACATGAGAAAACAATCCAAGCAACCCAAGTCCGATTGTCAGCCTGCGAAACTAACTCTTGGTTCTATCTCAAGCTTCAAAGTTTGAATGTTGGTTGTGATACAGAAAAAGATAGCATGAAATAGCTTTCTTCCACAATTTTCCAAACTTTCCCCTAGAGTAATTTATTGTTGGTATAAATTGGCTTGACTTTCTTCCTGCAGTGATATAATCATGATTGTAGCAACTAGAAGAGCTCTTTCTCCTCATATTCCCTCTCTAATCACATGATCTAAAGGAGAATAGCCATTCTTTCATAAACTTCAATCCCAGCTCAGGCAAGAGAAGAGACTATGACACATTCTGAGCAAAAATCAGGGTATTTTCTGTCCAATTAACAGAGACATGTAAAGTAAACCAGCACATTCAAGATCCATCTGGGAACTTTTGGGGGAGGGGTGAAACTAAAGTAGAGTAAGGTGTACTTCTTTCAAAACCAGAAGGGACATATTAACAACGACAATTTTGAATTACCAGAGTCTATCTTTATCTTCTTGATGCATGGAGACTCTGATTGCACCAGTTTCTTCTTTGTTAGGTTGACACAAGACACGATCATCTTGGAAGAGAGAACGTCAACTGAGAAAATGTCTCCATCAGATTGACCTGTAGGCAATTCTGGGGCATTTTCTTGATTTTTTATTGAAGTAACAGGGCCCAAGCCAAGGTAGGTGAGTCTACCCCTCGATGGGTCATTGGCCCTGTGTTGTATAAAAAAGCAGACCTAGAAAGCCATGGGGAACAGGACAGCAAGCTGCAGTCCTCCATGACATCTACTTCTGTTCCTGACTCTAGGTTCCTGACTTGTGTTTCATGTGCTGACTTCCCTTCATGATGGACTATAAATTTTAAGCAGAAATACATCCTTTCCTCTACCAGATGTTTTTGGCCATAGTGTTTATTATAGCAATAGAAAGCAAACGAGAACACTTGTTTAATAGAACAATACTGGAGGATGGAAAAACAATGAGTAAGAAGAGGTTGACTGAGTCCCTTGAATCAGACAATTGTGTCTTTCCTGTGAAGTGGGGGTTGTGAAAAGAATACTGCTTTGGTGTTCCTAAGTTTTTTTGAGTTGAACCTATGAAACTCAAAACCGCTAAGATTTGTTTTGTGGAAAACCATCGTCTTTGAGCCTGAGAACTGCAGGAAGGTCTGGTCTGTTTTGTTGCTTCCGGAATTGGCCTATCCCAAGTAGAGTGGAACCAGCATTTAGTGGGAAGAACTCACCAATTTACAAATTTTCTTACATGGATATTTTCTTATTTATTCAAAACTGTCTTCTGTGTTTGTATAGAGATAGGATATGCATTTGACCTGTTCTGATAAACCACATAAGTTTTATCTATCCTTGACATGTTCATAGTTAAGTAGAGTGAGAAATGATGATTGATTGGGCAGTTCTTGATGCATGTATAGACACTGTGATAAAGATGTAATGATAACATGTGAAATGTCATGGGGTTCAGGCATGAGAGTGAGAATCAGGGGTTACATAGGAGAGATTCCTGGCAGAGCCATTATGTATGATGGGTAGTATGTCTGATAATAAGAAGCCAAGTGGTGGTAGAAGTTAAGGTTCAGCACTTTCATAAAGAGATAATGTGTGGGGAGATTTTTAACACATAAAAGGTGGAATCTATGAAAAGAAGGAACTCCCAGTGTTTGTGTGGGACAAGGTATAAACAGACTTTAGGCTCATGCTAACAAAATATTGGTTTTGTTTTGAAAAATGGTAGGTAGTTGTTAAAAGGATTAAATCATGGACTCAGTTGATCAGATGTTTAAAATCTATGCAAGGAACAGACATGGAGAGTCAAAGAATGGAGATGCATTTGTAATCTAGGTGATGGGTAAGGAAGAGCTTTGATATTCCAGGCAGTGATATTTGGTAGAAGAGAGGGGGAATAAGAAATCCAAGAATTATCAGTAATTGGACAAAAATGGTATTTAGAAGGGAAGAGTGTCAAGTTTCTTGTATCCATGTCAAATCAATCCTGAACTCTTGAGGCTAAAGAGGGCATCTCCTCTTAAAAAAACAATCAACAAAACTAGTTTTTAACCTTTATAGATTAGCCATTTAAAATATGTTTATTTATAGTTTTTTAAAATTAAATTACTTATTTGTTTTGCATACTGATTACAGCATCCTGTCTCTCCTCTCCTCCCAGTCCCTCCCTCACACCTCCCCTCTCCTATGCCCCCCCCTTTGCCTCAGATAAGGGGAGATGTCCCATGGATATCAACCAATCTTGATATATCAAGTTGCAGCAAGACTAGGCACCTCTTCTTCTACTGGGGCTACACAAGGCAGCCCAGTTAATGGAAAGGGAACCAAACACAAGCAATGTAGTCAGAGACAGTCTCTGTTCCCATTTTAGGAGTACCACATGCAGATCTAGCTAAACAAAACTCTTGATGTAGGAAACCATCGGTGAAAATAATGATAGGTTTGCCCCTCTAGTCCTGGCAGGTTTTGTTAAATATCAGCTTCAATATCTGTTTTCTAAGTCCTTTGACAATTCCATAAGGCTAGCCTGCATCCTCTCTTCAGCAGTCAGAACCACAAACACAAGGGAGAGAAGTACCCAAGCCTGCTGAGTTCTTCCTGTGTTTTACTTTCTCTCCAGGACCTAGGGCTCTTGTCAATGCTCACAAACAGATGAATGTGTGTGTGTGTGGGGGGGGGGTTTGATTGTTGTTGTTATTGATTCTTTATTTAAGAGCAAATTTAAAATTTCAAATCTGGACACTATTAAGAAATTTCTATTGAAAAGTAGACTTATCATCTGTCTCTTCCTATACCAGATCTTGTCCCTTTTTTCCTTCCTTTTCCTCTGTCCCTCGTAGATCCTTCCCTCCCTCTAACTCCCATGATTATTTTGTCCCCCCTCACCCCCCTATAAGTAGGATTGAAACATCCATACTTTGGTTTTCCTTCTTGTTAAGCTTCATGTTGTCTGTGAGTTTTATGGTGGGTATTTTGAGCTTTTGAACTAAGTCCAGAGCATCAGGAGAATGAATAGAAATATGTAGCAGTGGGAGGTGGGGAATTGGAGTAATCACTAGAAAGTTCCAGATGTCAGGAAAATGGAGGTTCCCAGGACTCAACCAGGATGATATTAGCTGAACTACACAACAGAGGGTAGATAGAATCTCAAGAGTCCACCTCCAGTAGATAGGCAAGGCCCCTAGTTGAGGAATTTGGCCACCCACCCATCTCAAAAGTGTTAACCCAGTATTGTTCATGTCTAAAGGAAACACAGGGACAAAAAATGGAGTAGACTTAAAGGAAAGGCCATCTAGAGACCACCCCCACCCCCAACTTGTCATTCATCTCATCTGCAGACACAAAATCCTGCACTATTGTTGATGCCAAGAAGTGCTTTCAGATAGGAGCCTAGTATATCTGTCCTCTGAGAGACTCTGCCAGCTTCTGATTAAGAGAGATGCAGACACTCACAGCCAACAATCAGACTGAGCCCAGGGACCTTAATGGAAGAGTTAGAGGAAGTACTGAAGGAGCTGAAGAGGATTGCAACCCCATAGGATGAACAACAATATCAACTAACCTGACCCCCCAGAGCTCCCAGGAACTAAACTGCCAACCAAAGAGTATACATGGATAAGTCCCTGACTCCAGTTGCATATGTAGCAGAGACTACTTATCTGGCATCAATGGGAGGGAGGATTTCAGTGGGGTTTGCAGAGGGGAGACTGAGAAGGGAGACAATGTTAGAAATGTAAATTTTACACAATAAATATAATAAAAAAGAAAAGTAGATTTATTTTTGTGACAGTAAATGAAAATTTGATATTTGCTTCTTTATGAATCCATCTCCCCTCCATCCTCACTGCCACATTCATGCACCTTTTTCTGACTTCTCCTAAATCTGTTTTCCTGAGAGTTAACTTGGATTCTAAGGAACAGGCCTGATTAGTGAATACTACTTAATGAAAGGCCTAATTATCCAGCAGCAGTGATATTGGTGGTAAAATCTCTATATGGCTGACCCTGAGATAGTAGGCAATCAACCTTCAACTAGACCAGAGCAACCAAGACTCCTGACCACAAAAAAATCCCAATCCTTGATTTTGTTCCTTTCTCCCATAATCTCAAAACATCTGTGAGCACCTTAAAGCCATCTCTCAGATTTCTAGACCGCTGTTTGTTCCCCCCACATGAACTCACTAAGCATAAAACTCATGTCCTGTATTCACTACTGCTCATCTCTCTGATGAGTCTTATGAGATGTCTAGGTTAGTCTACTAGAACTTTCTATATCCAGAACTATTGTTTTGAGTTAGGTAACAGAGGCAGAATTAATTAAGAGAATGGAAGAAAAATAGATTTTGGTACAAGGTTAGCACAGAACAGATAGCATAGTCCAATGTCCTATGGGAGGTCATGATTCTTCATGTATGTGGACTTAAAAGATTATGAGTTCCATGAGCAAAATGCTGCCAAAATTTGGGGTTACTTTTGACTTTCTGAGGCAAGGTTTTGCTGTATAGTCCATGCTGGCATTGGGCTTGTGACAATCTCTGTGCCTCTATTGCTATTTCTGAGTTCTGGAATGAGAAGCATGTGCCATCAAGTATGTCTTACAACTGCTTTTATGGAGTGCATAGGATGAGTGCAGAGCTTCTTGAATGTTAGACCTACCAGCTGAGCTGGATCCCCAGCATTTGCGGTGACATAGGAAAAAACAATGTCTCATAAACATGTTCATTTAACTGTTAAATTTTATGTAATTAAACCCCGTGTGCTGCTTAGTGTCATGGGAGGCACTAGAGAAATCTGAGAAGCAATTGATATTTTGAAAAACACAAAAGATAAATTTCCTAATTGATACATCCCATTATTCATTAATTCTATTCATTTACGCATTGATCCATCATCCATCCATCTTCTCATTCATTTATTATCACAATGTCATGAATACATTTTGCCAGTGTTTATAGGAATTTACTATGGACTTTAGTCCTTCAAGATCTTGCTAGATGACTCTATGAGAGTGGATCCCAGTACATACTGAAAAATCACAGAGAAATTGCTTCTTGGTGAATCTCATCTTCAACATTTATAAATGCAGAATTTGAATTGGATGACACTTGAGATCTCTTTTAGATCTCTTTTAGTCATTTGGCTCTGAGAATTTCTCCATAGGAAATCTGGCAGCTAAGCAAAAAAAAAAAAAAAAAAAAAAAAAAAAAAAGTGCCGAGCAGTGGGTGGCCAGACCTTTAATCCCAGCACTTGGTGGGTAGAGGCAGACAGATTTCTGAGTTTGAGGCCAGCCTGTTCTACATAGAGAGTTCCAGGACAGCAAAGGCTATACAGAGAAACCCTGTCTCAAAAAAACAAAAAACAAAAACCACAAAACAAACAAACAAACAAAACTGGTAGCCTTAAGACCTGTTTCTATTCTCTCACCTCTTTCTCCCTTTACAAAATATCCACAGGTAGGATCACAAAAGTGGCGGCATCAGGGGAACAAGGCTGTGAATAAATCACAGAAAATAGTTAATGGGTGAGTGCTAAGATGTTCTATAGCAGACACCAGGCAGGAGCTTTAGAGCTGTACAAATGGCATGTGCCTTGTGATTTATTATACTGTGAAGGTTGTTGCTCTGACTCTCAATTGCACATATGTCATTAGCTATGTTTCCCGGTGTTTCTTAAATGGCACATAAATGGGAAATTGAGAAGTGGAGGTGATGATGGTGATGTTTACTGGAGAGAATGGATAACTGTTTTCGCTATCTTCTGTTCTTTGATCTCAATTTATTCTTTCCCATGCTTCTAACCCTGACCCAGATGTTTTATGGAACTAGCTACAGTGTGAATCCTGGTGGTACCTCCTTTCCTTTTACTAATTGCTTCTTTTGCTGAGTAGAAGCTTTATATATAGAGAGAGTGTGTGAGTATTTGTGTATAATATATATTATATAGTATGTATATATACATATAGTGTGTGTGTTTGTGTGTGTGTGTGTTTGTGTGTGTGTAATCTATTTTAAGCTGACTTATATGTGTTGTATAAGATAAGGATCTAAACTCATTGTATTGAATGGGGATATCCAGTTTTCTCAGTGTTCTCTGCTGCTGAAGTGCAACTATTCCCTGTTGTTGGCTGTCTGCACTTGATTTGATTCTCTGGACTGTATGAATTTTGAATAATTTCTGGGCTTTCTATTTTTCATTTGTTTGTGTGCCAGATTTTATGTAAATATATTATCCATAATACATTTTGAAATAACCAAATGTAATGGTCTTTGAATGTTCACTCTTAAAATTGTTTTGACCATTCACATTCTGGTGGTTCCACCTGAATTTCAGGTATTTTTCCTCTTTCTGTAAAAGCTGCCAATAGGCCTTTGATGGGAATTGCATTGAATGTATAGATCACAAGATGAGATGAAATATTTGCAACCATATATCCCATAAAGATGTTAATGTTCATAGTATATGCGGAATCCAAGCAACTCAAATGAAAAAATCAAATAACAATATTAAAGATTAGAAAATTAAACAGTCATTTCTCCAAAGACTATATGGAAATGGCTGCAGAGTTTTTCTTTTTCTTTTTTTTTCTTATCACTTTTTTTATTTTACTTTATTTTCTATATTCTTTGTTTATATTCCAAATACTTTCCCCTTTCCTGGTTTCCCACTCCCCATATGTCCCATAAGCCCTCTTCCCTCCACTCATTCTCCAATCACCCCCTCCCTTTTCTCTGTCCTTGTATTCCCCTACAATGCTAGATCAAGCCTTTCTAGGATCAGGGCCTCTATTTCCTTCAGGCCATCTATTTCCTTCTTCCTGGGAATCATTTGATATGCTAATTGTTTCTTGAGTATTCACAATTCTGGGCTAATTAATATCCACTTATCAGTGATTGCATTCCATGTGTATTCTTTTGTGATTGTGATCTAAGTAAGTTATCTTACTTAGGATGATATTTTCCAGTTCCAACCATTTGCCTAAAAATTTAATGAATTCATTCTCCATATCTTTTCAATATAGTACTTGAAGTTCTAGCTAGAGCAATTAGACAACATAAGGAGGTCAAAGGGATTCAAATTGGAAAGGAAGAAATCAAGCTATCACTATTTGCAGCTGACAGATTTATGAAAAGATGATCAATATCATTAGTTATGAGGGAATTGTGAAAACAACCAAGAGCTATCCCCACATACCTGTCAGGATATTTATCAGATCATAGAAGAAGTAAGTGTTGGTGATAAGTAGAACCTTCATACGGGGTTGTGGGAAAAACAAAATGGTATAACATATACATATACCAGTATGGACTTTTCCTTAGGAAGGAAAAAACACTCTGGACTTTCCTCACAAAATTAAAAGTAGGGGTTACTGGTTAAGAGCACTGGCTTGTCTTCCATAATATTTGTGTTCAATTCTCTACATCCACAGAGTAACTCTACTCCTAGGAGAAGCAATGTTCTCTTTCAGCTTTTGTAGGCACCAGGCATACACATGCTGAACAGATATATATGCAGGCAAAGCAACTGTAAACATAAAATAAGAAAATACAGTTATATGATTTATCAGTTCTGGATATGTATACAACACAGCCCTACATATACACACACACATATATGAACACACACACATACACACATACACACACACACACACACACACACACACACGTCTGCTGAAGATTTCTTCACTCATTTACCCCTTATCTGTACTATCTACCAGCAACAGGATACTTGGAAAGATGGTTAAGTTTCTCATGTATTAGTTTTGTCATTTATAAAATGGGGGCAATAACATTGCTTGCTACTCAAGATTGCTGCAAGAGTAAAGGGTAGTTTCCTTAATTGGTTAGTACAGAGCTCAGTACTATCACTGACTGATTCCTCAGGTCCTTCCTTCTGAGTGATTTACATGCTGACCTTTGACTTCAGACAGTCCTCCATACTACTGTCTCCACACATCGTGCCCTAGTAAAGACATTCAAAGGCTTCTCATAGTTCTTTGGTTAAAGTCTTATGATGACCAGGCAGTAAATTTATTGCTAGTTTGGATACTTGTCTTACATCCATTCATTCCTACTCTTCAAGCTATGGGAACTCTTCTTGAAATCTTCACTATGACTATCTATTTTCTAAACCTGCTGGTCTCTACTCAAATAATACCTCCTCAATGGAGTGTTCCCATTCTTCAGTTGCTTTAAGACAGGCCATTGACTCAATAAAGTCTTCTATCAATTTCTTAGCATTGTCATATAAACCTACCACAAACAAGTGACCTTAACAAAACCAACAAAAACTTCTCTTTTCACACTTCAGGGAGCACCACTTAATTCCAATATATATATATATATATATTCCAATATATATATATAAAATTGGTTTCCCTTGAACATTACTGAACAATTTAATCCATTTATGCCTTGTCTTTAAAAGGGTTGGACACACTTGTTCCTTGTTTTGGGGCTTCATAACTCCAGTACCTCATATGGTTATGGAAATTTGTTCTCTGTGCCTCTGGGATTGATACATCTCCCTCTTTCCTCTTATGAAGACAATAATTATAGAATATAGGACACACAGAAAACCCAGAAGGTCCTTAATCTTATGAAGTATTCAAAGATCCCACTTCTAAGTAAGATAACAGTCATGAGTTACGGCAGTAGGACTTTCATACCTTAAAATACTTTCACTCAAATGCAGTAATTCTGATGTTTCCCTGCACACGTGGTCTTTAAATGGCCCTATCATTATGTGCTATTATGAATATACAAGTAAGCATTCAGTACACAACTAAAAGTCTAACTTAGTTACTAATCCACAAGGTAAAAATAGATGCAGAAAAGAATACCAACTCCCAATAAAGTGTTAAATAAAAAAGTACAACTGTGGTGGGAGGGAAGAAGGAAAGGGAATGAGAGAGAGACAGACAGAGATAGTCAGAGGAAGAGACAGAAATATCAAAAGAGTAACATAGAAATTCTTATTAAAAAAGAAAAAGAAATACACATACACCAATATGTTAACAATTGTTATAACAGATATCAGAATTAAAAGTCATTTTAATATATTTTTTGTACCTTCTGACTATTCTATATTTTCTACAATGCTTTTGTTTGACATGTTATTTCATTTATATGCCACTCTAAACATATGGTGCTGATAACATTTAAAAACTTCCAAGAGAATGGCTTTAGAAATAGCACCACAAAGCCTTTGTGATACAAAATATGGAAATACACAGAACAAATTGCATTCCATTCTTTTTTTTAAATGAGAGTCTAGTGATTTTCACCAGATTGTTTTGTGATAGCTAGAAGAAATACAATAAATTTTAAAAGATTATAGTTTATCAGGATCAAATTATGTGTGTATATGTACAATGTCTGTACATATGTGTTTAGTGTGTCTGTGGTGAAAGCATATAATTTTGTGGATACATGTAACCTCATTCAGGAAACACACATTCAGGAAAGAAAGCAGCACCTTGAATATCTTTCTCCCACTGTCTGTCTTATTGCCTTGAGACAGGGTCTTTTACTGAACTGAAAATTCTATTTTAGCTAAGCTGGATCCCCAGTGAACTCCTGGCATTAGATCACAAAGTATTCTCAATTATTCCTAGTTTTTTATGTGGATGGCGGGGAATTAACTCATATCATAATGCTTTCAGATTAAATATTGTTGTCCACTGAACAATCTTCTCAACATCTAATCATAATGTTTCACTCATAATACATCATCTCCATCTTGGTAGCTTGTGGTCCAGTGTCTTTTCTATTATGCTAGTATAACTGCCATGGTCTTCCCCTGGCATGCAGTACTAACCTACATGTATATATGTGTTGTTGCTTTCCCCCAGCCTACACAGCACCCAGGATCCAAACCCTTTGGGTATTCTCACTTATCAGTACTTGGACTGTGAATCTACACTGACCATTAGAACCTTGATTACATTGTTCAGAGTGAACAGAATTATGTGCATGGAGATCTTGCAAAAACAACCATAATGGGATCACTGTCACCCAATGGAATACATTTTCTGAACAGTATCTGGTTTATGGTAGATTCCTAACAATAAGCTGTGAGCTAGTGAGTGTGTGAGAGAGAATGTCCTGACTTTTGGCAATGAAATTATTGGACTTGGCATTGACCTTTCTTAATAAGAGATCCTGGTTACAAAATTAAACCAAGATCCTCTTGGGACCCAGGTATCCTGGTAAGATGGCTAATTGATTATAGCAGTCGTGTCCAAATTATGTTGGATTTGAGTTATCTAGAAAATAAAAGCTATTAAAATTGCTAGTCCCTGAGTCTCACTGCTGATTAATGAACCTCTTTCTCTTCTGGAAATCCCAGTAGACTGGAGAGTTTGGAAGGCACAGGCTAGAATAAGGCAGGAGGAGCCAGAATAAAAAAAAAATGAGCCCATTGTGTATGGAGATGGTCTTTTGCAGAACAATCTTCATGCTTCAGCAACACCACCTCCTTCTCTCTTTGGCAACATGGCCAATACCCTGTACAATCTGGTCTGGCTCTCTGATCTCTGAAAGAGAAATTCTGCAGAAGCATGTCAGAAGACTGTTCCTAAGATTAGTAAAAAATGGAGTCCAGGAAAGCATTGTGCATGCAATTAGTATAGCCTGGCATGGAGAGGCTGGCCTCATGAGTTCCATATGCATGAAAAATTTCCACTATCCCCAGGAAGAAAAAAACACAGAACTTTCAAAAGAAAATTGAATAAAATCAACTTCAGAAGCATGAGACCGAACAAGTATGGGTTGATACACATACAGAAATGCCTTTGCCATAATACTTATCAAATTTATGCCAGGTGACTTTGTTTTATGGTTACAATTGTTTTTTTAAGCTAATTAATTAATTGATTGATTGATTTTAGTTGTCATTAGATTTTTTCTATTGTTTCTGTTTGCATGTTTGATTTATTCACATATGATAAATAATGTGCATATCACAAGGGTTAATTTAATGAAATCAAATGCATAAACAAAAAAAAATAGCCTAGTTGTTCTTAGCAATTTATTTTCTTCAATATGACCTTAAGAAGCATTTTAGAGTTGATGGTTAGGTTGGTGGAAAGTGATGAGGTACCTTCTCCTATTCAAGGAGAGACTATGGCATTTGAGTTTATCTCTGTAAGTAGCATTTATCTCTGTAAGAAGAAACCCTTGGGTTTCTGATGCTTCTGATACTTACCTATTATGTATTTTCTGATGCATCTAAATGATTCTGGGCCACAGTTTCCTTTTAAACTTGTATCTAACTTCCCAGGTTTGGCTTTCAATCTGTGTAGCAGTGCAAGTGTGAGAAACTAGCAAGAAAAGACAGCCAAAGTATAGCCTTCCTGGTGGGGAAAATCCAGCTGTGTATAAGTTGGGAAGAAAGTTTGGAGGACATTATCCATCTCAAAGACTTATTTTATTTTAATTTTTTTACCCAGGAATCAAAATATATATCTAAACCCTAGAAGGAGATACATATAAACAGATGATGAAGTGCCCACTGTAGTCAGCACAAAATTTATTGGATACCTTAGTCATGTTTTGTCACTAATGTAGGCAATAGTGCATAGACTCTGGGAGGCTTCAGGGTACTGAGATAAGATCCTGGTTGATACCAAAAAAGAAATTAAGATATCATTTTTAAGATTGCTTGAAAGAGGAAATGGGTTTAAAAGAATCTTCTCAGTATTGATTGCTAGATAGAAATTTAAGGTTGGCTTTTTCATGATTTCTGCCTTTTAAAAAAAGTAGATTTTATTGTAAATGCTATACTGCTTAATTACATGGGCGATAAAATGCCAGTTACTGTAATTTCACATTCAAAGTTTCAATTGCATAATTGCAAATTTATATTTTTTGTATTGTTTACTTAGGTGAAATAATCTTTGAAAATTCTCATTGTAAACAAACACCCTGCTTAAACTCTTAGTATTAAATTCACAGTGTTCCTAGAGCCAACTATATATGCAAGTTATTGTTATTGTTTTTGTTTTTGTTTATTTTTTATTGAATATATACTTCATTTACATTTCAAAAGTTATACTCTTTCCTGGTTTCCCCACTCTCCAAAAACCCCAAATCCATCATTCCACCACCTGCCTCTAAGAATATGCCACTGCACCCAACCCACTCCCACCTACTTTGCACACACTGGGCATTTAATGAGCCTTCATAGGACTAAGGACATCTCCTCCTACTGTTGCCCTACAAGGCCTTTCTCTGCCACACTTTTGGCTGGAACCATGTGGATCCCTTCATTGATGGCTTAGTCCTTGGGAGCCTCAGGCATCTGGTTGGCTGACATCGTCAGTCCTTCAGCTCCCCCACTCCACCTTCCAACTCCTCATTGGCAACCCCACACTCAGTTCAATGGTTAGCTGCTAGCATCTGTCAGAATATCTGTAAGGCTCTGTCAGGGCACTTCTGGAGACACCCATAATAGGCTCCTTTTGGTAGGCACTTCTTGTCATCCACAGTAGTGTAAAGGTTTGGTGACTGTTTTAGGATGAATCCACAGGTAGGACAGTCTCTGGGTGGCCTTTCCCTCAGTCTCTGCTCCACATTTTGTCTCCATAATTGCTCCTATGAGTATTTTGTACCCTTTCTCAGAGGAACCAAAGCACCCTCACTTTGGTCTTCCTTCTTCTTGAAGCTTTCTGTGGTCTGTGAATTGTAACTTGTTTATTTTGAGCTTTTGGGCTAATATCCACTTATCAGTGAGTGTATACCATGTGTTTTCTTTTGTGATTGGATTACCTCACTCAGGATAACACTTTCTTGTTCCATCCATTTTCTTAAGAATTTCATGTGATCATTGTTTTTTAATAGATGAATAGTACTCCATTGTGTAGATATACCACAATTTCTGTATCCATTCCTCTGCTGAAGGATATCTGGGTTCTTTCCAGCTTCTGGCTATAATAAATAAGGTTGCTATGAACATAATAGAGCATGTGTCCTTACTACATGTTGGAGCATCTTCTGGGTATATGCCCAGGAGTAGTATAGCTGGATACTCAGGAAGTACTATGTCTAATTTTCTGACCACCAAACTTATTTCCAGAGTGGTTTTATCTACTTGCAATCACACCAACAATGAAGAAGTGTTCCTCTTTCTCCACATTCTCTCCAGCATCTGCTTTCCCCTGAGATTTTGATCTTGGCCTTTCTCACTTGGTATGAGGTAGAATCTCAGGATTGTTTTGGTTTGCATTTCCCTGACAACTAAGGATGCTGAACATTTCTTTAGGTGCTTCAGAACCATTTGAGTTTCCTCAGTTAAGAATTCCCTGTTTAGCTCTATACTCCATTTTTAATAGGGTTATTTGACTCTGTGAATTCAAATACCTTCTTGAGTTCTTTGTATACATTAGATATTAGCCCTCTATTTGGTGTAGGATTGGTAGAGATCTTTTCCAAATTTGTTGGTTGCGATTTTGTCTTATTGACAGTACCCTTTGCTTTACAAAAGCTTTGTAGTTTTATGAGGTCCAATTTGTCAATTCTTGTTCATAGAGCATAAGCCATTGGTATTCTATTCAGGAAATTTTCCCCATGTGTTCAAGGTTCTTCCCCACTTTCTCCTCTATAAACCTCAGTGTATCTGGTCTTATGTAGAGGTCCTTGAACCACTTGGACTTAAGCATTGTGAAAGGAGATAGGAAAGGAACAATTCACAGTTTTCTGCATGCTGACCTCCAGTTGATCCAGCACCATTTGTTTAAAATGCTGTCTTTTCCCCCCGCTGAATATTTTTATCTCCTTTGTCAAATATCAAGTGACCATATGTGTGTGGGTTTATTTCTGGGTTTTCAATTCTATTCCATCGATTTTTCTGTCTGTCTCCACACCAATACCATAGAGTTTTTATCGCTATTGCCCTATACTATACCTTGAGGTCAGGGATGGTTATTCCCCCAGGAGATCTTTTGTAGTGAAGAATAGTTTTCAATATCCTGGGTTTTTTTGTTATTACAAATGAGTTTGCAGATTGCTCTTTTAGCTTTATGAAGAACTGATTTGGAATTTTGATGGGGATTGCATTGAATCTGTAGATTGATTTTGGCAAGATGGTCATTTTTACTATATTAATCCTGCCAATCCATGAGCCTAGGAGATCTTTCCAACTTCTGAGATCTTCGGTTTCTTTCTTCAGAGGCTTGAAGTTCTTGTCATACAAATCTTTCACTTGCTTGGTTAGAGTCACACCAACGCATGAAATATTTGTGACTATTGTGAAGGGTGTCATTTCTCTAATTTCTTTCTCAGTTTGTTTATCCTTTGAGTAGAGGAAGGCTAGTGATTTGTTTGAGTTAATTTTTTATCCAGCCACTTTGCTGGAATTATTTGTCAGGTTTAGGAGTTCTCTGGTAGAATTTTTTGGGTCGCTTAAGTATGTGATCATATCATCTGAAAATAGTGATATTTTGACTTCTTCCTTTTCCAATTTGTATACCTTTGACATTCTTTTGTTGTCTAATTGTTCAGGCTAGGACTTCAAGTACTATATTGAATAGATATGGAGAGAGTGGACAGCCTTGTCTGGTCCCCGATTTTAGTGGGATTGCTTCAAGTTTCTCTCCATTTAGTTTGATGTTGTCTACTGGTTTGCAGTATATTGCTTGCACTATGTTTAGGTATAGACCTTGAATTCCTGATCTCTGCAAGACTTTTATCATAAAGGGATGTTGAATTTCACCAAAAGCTTTTTCAGCATTTAATGAAATGACCATGTGATTTTTTTCTTTGAGTTTGTTAATGTAGTGGATTACAGTGATGGATTTCTGTGTATTGAACCATCCCTGTAAAACTGGGAGGAAGCCTACTTCATCGTGGTAAATTACTGTTTTGATGCATTCTTGGATTCAATTGGCCCAAATTTTTTGAGTATTTTGCATCAATGTTCATAAGGGAAATTGGCCTGAAGTTCTCTTTCCTTGTTTGGTATTTGTTTGGTTTAGGTAGAAGTGTTACTGCGGCTTCATAGAATGAATTGAGTAGTGTTCCTTGAGTTTCTATTTTGTGGAAGACGTTGAAGAGTGTCAGTATTAACTCTTCTTTGAAGATCTGATAGAATTCTCCTCTACACCCATCTGGCCCTGGGCATTTATTTGTTGGGTGGCTATTAACAACTGCTTCTATTTCCTCAGGACTTACGGAACTATTTAGATGGTTTTTCAGATCCTGCTTTAAAGTTGGCAACTGATATGTGTCTAGAAAATTGTCCATTTCATCCACATTTTCAAATTTTGCTGAGTATAAGCTCTTGTAGTATTTTTTTGTATTTCCACAGTTTCTGTTATGTCTCCCTTTTCATTTCTGATTTCATTTATTTGGGAAGTGCCTCTCTGCCCTCTGGTTAGTCTGGCTAAGGGTTTATCTATCTTGTTAATTTTCTCAAAGAAACAGCTCCTGGTTTTGTTGATTCTTTGTATAGCTCTTTTTGTTTCTATTTGGTTGATTTCAGCCCTGAATTTGATTATTTCCTGCTGTCTACTCCTCTTGGGTGTATTTACTTCTTTTTTGTTCTAGAGCTTTCAGGTGTATTGTCAAGCTGCTAGTGTAAGCTCTCTCCATTTTCCTTTTGGAGGCACTTAGAGCTATGAGTTTTTCCTCTTAGCACTGCTCTTTTTGCATCCCATGAGCTTTGGTATGATGAATCCTCATTTTCATTAAATTCTAAAAAGACTTTAATTTCTTTATTTCTACCCTGACCAAGCTATCCTTGAGTAGAGCATTGTTCAAAGTCCATTTGTATGTGTGTTTTCCGGCTTTTTGTTTGTTTGTTTGTTCTTCACCTTAAGACCAGCCTTAGACTATGGTAATCTGATATGGTGTGTGGAATTATTTCAATATTCCTGTACTTGAGGCCTGTTTTGTGACCAATTATATGGTCAGGTTTGGAGAAGGCACAATGAGGTGATGAGAAGAAGGTATATTCTTTTGCTTTAGGATGGAATATTCTGTAAATATCTGTTAGATCCATTTGGTCCATAACTTCAGTTAGTTTCACTGTGTCTCTCCTTAGTTTCTATTATAGAATTATAGATCATTCATAAAAGGAACTTTACTAAAGCTTAAAGCTCACATTGCACCCCACACAATAATAGTGGGAGACTTCAACACCCCACTCTTAACAATGGACAAATCATGGAAATAGAAACTTGTGTTTGCCTTTTGCCATCTGGTTATCTCTGGTGTTTGCTGGTTTTACTGTCTCTGATTGTGGCTTATCTGTCCTGCAACTCTGTGTGTCTGTACTCCTGGTATTCTCATTTTCTCTGTGCCCCAGGTATGTAGGCACTCCTGGAAGACCAGCTCTCCTGGGCTCCCAGGCCTTTCTGTACTCCAAATGCCCTGAGTGCAGCTGGTTCTCTAGGAAGTATTAGAGGATGGCGTCTTCACGTGGTAGACCTAGCAAGAGTCTGCCATAGCAGAAAGAGAAGGTGGCAGTGGAAGGGGCAGAAGGAACAGAATGGGAGTATTATCTGGGAGGGCAGAGGTTTTGATATTTGCTGGGTATCCAGTCCCACTGGACCCCCAACAGCAGCTCTAGGCCTCCAGAGGTGGTAGAGGATTTTTACCAAATGCCCTGAGAGGGGCTGGTTCTCTAGGAAGTATCAGGAGATGGTGTCCTCTCTATGGCAGACCTGGCAAGAGTCAAATGCCCTGAGTGCAGCTGTTTGTCTAGGAAGTATAAGGAAATTCACACTAGCAGACCTGGTAAGGGGCTGCCACAACAGAATGAGCAGGCAGTGGTGGAGGGGGCAGAAGTGATTTCTGCCTTTGACACTGTAATCTGAGAACAAGTCACACAGTGTGGGAACATCTTAGCTATAGATCTCCAAGTTACTAAAACAATGTTGTTGTAGGTGTCTGGGCATTAGAAAGATGATACATCCACTAGCAATAAATGACCTCTGTTATATCCTCTCAAGCTACCCCATCTTAACATCTCACTGTACAAAAGAGCTACTATATATTACACATATTATAGGAACATTTGGCAGACCTGGGTAATTTAGCACATGAATAGTGGGTAAGTAGTGGCATATCATGATAATGAGTATTTATATGAGAGCATGGTATGATGAATGTTGGTAACCTGAAGTACCAGCGACAAATGTAGACATACCACTTTATATGTGGTGGTGGTAGTGGTGGGTTGTTGTTGTTGTTGTTGTTGGTGGTGGTGGTGGTGGTGGTAGTGGTGGAGAGTAGCAGTAGTGGAAGTGGTTGTGAAGGAAAAGAACTCTTTGTGGTAAAGGTGATTGTGGTGTAATGTAAATGAGGGAGTAGTGAATGAGTATGTGCTCACTGAGGTGCACATCATCAGATTCTGAGTACTTTAGTTCTTCTATATTGCTGTGAAATGACACCATGACCAACCCAACTTAATAAAAGGAGAGTATTTAATTAGAGTGAGCCCATGATCATCTTGGCATGGAGTACAGCAACAGGCACTGGGGCAGTAGCTCAGAACTTATACCTGACACATAACCAGGATGCAGAAAGGGTTAGACTGGACCTGATGTAATTTTTTGAAACCTCAAAGACCATGCCCAGTAACATATCTCCTTCAACAAGGCCATACATCCTAATCCTTCCCCAACAGTCCACCATCTAGAGACTAAGTATTGAAATATGAACCCATGGAAGTGGGTGCATTCTCTCTGAAACTCCTGACTGTCCTAGGTTTTAGGGACCTGAAGCCATATTGCCTTTCCCATAAAGGATCTTATCTTCTTTTCTCGGTCTCAGGAGACAAAATTGACCAGTATTGTAGGGTTAGGGTTAGTGGAACATAGACTTCTCTTTTCTTAAGTGGTTTATCAAATGAGTAGCAGATTTTCTTGAGTGCCTATGAAATAACATTATAAAACATGAAAGGTGAATTCTACGTTCTGGTAATCTTGTTTGACCATAGAAACCACATGTTGTATCCAGGGAAAGGGAAAAGTCCTGTTAGTTTACAGATTTAATCCCTCTGGTACTCGAGATAGTTTTAAAGATTTGGTCAATTATACTCTGAGAGCTTTTCTGCCCTTGCAACTTCATATTTTTGTTTCTCCAGTAAGGAAGGCTTATATTTTCAGAAATTATTCCTTAGTAATTACCCTGTGACTTGTTCTTCATGTTTAGCTGATAACAGGTCAGAATACCTTCCATGTCTTTTGGCAATCTCTAGAATTAGAGCAGCTTCTAACACCTTTCTACTTGTTTCAGTGTGTGTGTGTGTGTGTGTGTGTGTGTGTGTGTGTGTGTGAGAGAGAGAGAGAGAGAGAGAGAGAGAGAGAGAGAGAGAGAGAGAAAATATGCTATGTGGTAGATAATACTGATGACCTGAAATAGCAATGTCAAATGTAGAGATTCTTCTGTGTATGTATGGTGGTGGTAGAGGTGGTGGTGGTGGTGGTAGGGGTATTTGTAGTAGAGGGGATTATGGTGTGGTATAATACCAGCATCATTAATCATGAGTTCTATCTATTTTTACATTTTAGAGAAAATACTGTGGACATGGTAGGCTGCTAAGTTTATCATTTGTCTTCCCTTCTCCTCTTTCCTATGCCTTTATGGTAGTTAAAAGGTGGTTAATTTGTTATAAAAATATTCCAATTAAAGTGTTGAGAATGCTGAGATGGCTACATGCTAATGTACAAAAACAATCTTTTCTAGCAATGTTAAATTAAGTGGTTCCACACCATAGAAGGTAACTCCCCTAGTCTCCTGTTTAAAATTCACTGTATATAAAATATTATTCTAGAGTCTGAAAGTGATGCTATGGTGAAGGATAAATAAGAATTAAAATATTTTCTATTCCCAAAACAGAATCTTAAAGAAGCATTGCCCAAGAGACAACATTGGACCATTGAAGTGGAAATTTCGTGTTGCTTTGGAGACTCAGTTGTGTCATGTGATGTTTTGCTAGATATAAACCTACAGACTACCACCATTTTCAATATCATGAAAACCATCATCTTCCTACTTATCCAGAGACATGCAACATGTCCAATTTCAGAACAGGATTATTTGTCACTTGACATCTGGTCGTAAATCCATAGGAAGAAGAAAAATTCAAAGAGAACAGATTCTGAGGTCTCTCCTCTCCTCCCCTCTTTTCTCCTTTCCTCAGTCATGTTCCATTCACATCTAATCTCACATCCAAGTGGGCATTCAAGATTCACCAGGTCCAGGTTTATTTTGGTGCAGATACAATCTCTGATTTGAGTTTATTGAGACAATTTGTTACATAGATAACAGCAATCAAGCCTGTGGTGGGTGAAGGGTAATTTTCAAATAATTGAGAAGCAATTGTGCGAGAACTTAAATATGGAAGATAGTGTGTTGTGCTAAGGAAACAGATGGCTGCACAGCAGAGATAGGACCTCACCCATAATGCTTTCTGACTTGAATTTTGTGTGTATTGTAACTTTGTGCCTTTGTTTAATTACTGCTAGAGATATTCTCCTCCTTTTCCTATACACATTTAAGCTATGTCTGTCCTTAGAGGATCTAATCTCTAATGTACCAAGTAGTGCCAGACCACTTTCATTCCCTTGAACTTCTGAAGGCTCTTCTAGGTCACTGAACTCTATATTATCTTTAGAGTGAATGTTGCTTTCATTAAGGTAGAAACATACAGGAAAGAGGGTCTAGTGCTCCTCTTTGAGACCCTCATCTGACAAAGATGGGCTGCCTAGAGGCCCCTATATGAGATGCTAATAAGCCAAATTAGAAGCAGACTGTAAGAGTCTGGTGCTTATCAAACATGTGCCTGTTAGAAAAAAGCCACCTAAATGCCCTCACAAACATGAGTTTACTCATCTGTAAAATTAGAATGAAGAAGTCAGTTCGTTGTCAACATTGACTGAGCCAGTATACATAAGGCCATTGGAACACTGCCTAAGACTCAGTGCAAGGGTATAGGGGAATTCCAGAACAGGGAAGCGGGAAGGGGTAGATGGAGGAATAGGGGGAGGGAAGAGGGCTTATGGGAATTGTGGGGAGTGGGGACCCAGAAAAGGGGAAATCATTTGAAATGTAAATAAAAAATATATCAATTAAAAAAAAGAAAGGGTTAGCCCCAGAGTTCAACTACTATTGATGAGATTATCTGATACAACTCCAAGTTCACTGTAACATTTCATAGATCAAGAGGGAGAAAGATGAGACATGGCCAATCAGAAGCTGTGAAACTAGTAAGAGGCATAATTGAAAAGAGAATTGAATGGTTCAAGGAATACTCTAGAAATTCCTTAGCTGCATTACACCCATCTTGATATTGTCAGCTCAACCTTTATCTAACAATCCCATCATTTGTCAAGTGACTGACAAACCACTGAAGGCTGAGATGTGGTTCAGCCAGTATGAAAATAACACTGGTCTTGGTTATTGGCTTAACTTTTCCACTTAATTTTTCCATGTAACTGCTAATTCATCTTTCAGAGAAACATTGCCTATGGGCTGAAAAAAAAGCAGAGTTCAGATGATATAAAATTAAAGTTCTTTGTTAGAGCTTAAAAAACCCACCTTCCTCTCTCTATATATCTTATATTACAACTTGGGGATAATTTGGCTATTGCCAGCTTAAAGAGGAAACTCCATTTAAAAGCCATTGGTTTTTCCATTGCAGAGAATGCACTCCTGATGCCTGGCTGC
Source organism: Apodemus sylvaticus (assembly GCF_947179515.1). Classification (NCBI taxonomy): domain Eukaryota; kingdom Metazoa; phylum Chordata; class Mammalia; order Rodentia; family Muridae; genus Apodemus; species Apodemus sylvaticus. The sequence continues at coordinate 56,686,532 of NC_067492.1, read as the reverse complement.
AGGCTTATACTTTTTTTTTTTAAACAGGGCTGAGGACCGAACCCAGGGCCTTGCGCTTGCTAGGCAAGTGCTCTACCACTGAGCTACATCCCCAACCCCAGGCTTATACTTAAAACCAGCTACCTGAGATGTCTTGTGTCAGGCATTCAGCCAGCATTATCTCAGCATCTCACATTGCAGAGCTAGCTTTTCTCCTACAGTAAGTAGAGCATTCTACTATGGGATCGCACATCTGAACAGCTTGTAAGGCAAGAATGGTCCTGTGATCTGTGCCCTCTTTTACCACAAAGTAGCTGGGTGATCTTAGGCTATAGTCTCTTTAAAATAGGTAAGTATCATTGTGTGAACACCTCTCATGTGCCAGGCCCTTCCAAACTCACTTAGCAACATAATAGAGCAACTATATTATGTATTATATTCTAGGAAACAGAGAGGTAAAATGACTTGTCCAAGGCCAGAGAAATGGTACGTGGAGACTACTGGAGTCTATAATATGGACTGTGGCAACAATCTAGATCTTCCAGAACTAGTGGGGGTATCCTTAGAAAGTCCCATCTGCCACATTGTTTTATACTACGTTTTTTGTTGCAAATTTAAGCATTCTTTATTAAGAAGTTAAGGTTTATTAATACTTAGGAAGTAAAAACTCACAAAGCTTAGGGAATTCCTGAAACTTACATGAATCACAAGGTATCTCCCCAGGGTTCGACAAGTAATAAAAAAATTACTGGGCAGAGTAGATTCTGAACAGCCAAGTTGCCTGCAAGTCTTATAGGGAGCTCCAGGGATGCATCTTTCATAAGCTGTCACATGTGCTAAGGTAGGCATTACAGTGATGATGTAGAATCTTTTGAAACCACTGTGTTTCTTTAGGTAACCCTTCACTCATACTTCTATAAGTAGCCACAGTAAATTCATTGGTTGGACAAGTTGGATTTTAGTAATATTGTTACTTTGGCCTGTCATTAGTTTCCTATCTGGGGTTCATATATCCCCAAGAAAAGGCACAAGGAATAAGTGCCCACATTCCTTACATGAAAAAGAACTGACACTTGATACTCTGTATTGTGAAGAGTATTATATGCCTACAAATTTGGCTAGTCATAAGAAGATTCATAGAAGCATAATATCATAAACCTAAATCCAGGTACACAGAACCTCAAGTTTCTGTGGGTGATACCCATAAATTCATAGTTAAGAAGCTCAAGTAAGATACACAAATGGGTGTGCAAATAACATTTCCTATTTGTTTTCTCACACTTTAAGGTTTATAATGTTAACCTTAAGCCACTTGGGGACACAGGTTCAAAAATTATTTTAGAATAAATGCTCATGGAGATCAGGAAGATTAAGGTATCTGGGCAGGTCTGGCAGCTCATGAAAGGAGAGAGGTGAGGAAGGGGTATGGAGAGGGAGAGCCTTGGCTATGGTTAGCCTGGTGAGTCTCAGAAAGATTGATGGGGCATTGGTTCACAGATAACCTGCTATATGAATATAATCATGGCCTTGACTAATCCAAGTCAAGTAGTCCTTTCACATTCCCAGTCCTTATCTGGAAACAGCAAGGGAAGTGCAGCCTCCATATAAATGCTATTATGGGTCCTGAAGTTATGGACAGTAGTGTGTGTGTGTGTGTGTGTGTGTGTGTGTGTCTGTGTGTGTGCATTGTGTAGCCAACTTTACTCCTCTTCTGAAGAGGTCTGAGTGGGATTTTCCAAGACTTACACATAAAACAATAGAGTCCAGGAAGCTGAGAATGTTGCATACATATATGTATATATATGAATCTGGCCTTTAAATAAGAGGCTAGGTTATACCAATCTGTGTAGTTTCTTACACACCAAAATCTGTGTATAAACTATAAAACTTATTCAAAAGATTATTTTGAATTAAAGGCTTAGCAAACTTCCCTGCAACAGAACAAATGAGATTTCTTTAAGGTACCTAACCTTTTTTAAGGTACACCTCTGCTCATCTGGGGACTAACTGGGGAATGTGATTTGAAGTGAATATACCTCCAGCTTACAGTAGTTCGAGGTTAAATAGAAGTTTTTGTACACCATCACTAAATTGGCTTTATTTCTGTCCTTCATCCTTCCCTGGTGGATTATCAACTACAATTGTTTTTGCCCAGATAATTTCCCTTTCGTTCATAGAGGAGATAATCCCTCTTTTCTTCCTATGCCACTTCAAATGTCATTATGTGTCAGATACCCCAGTCAAATGATGATGTCCATTTGCATGAGAGCTCCTATTATATATTGGGTTAATCCTTTATGTTTTTAAGTTATGTTTTAGTTGTTGACCTTAGTCATCTAGCCTGCTCCTTGAGAGCAGAGATCTTGTCTGTCTTGTTAGCTTTGATATATATTCCTATAAGCCAAAGTAGTGCTATCAGTGTTACAAGATGAATCCACATGTTAAAGAATTACTATTTACAGATTATATTGGTTCATGAACATACTAAAGTTACTTTGTTCATGCAAGAATATATAATTAATAGAACAGGACCTGATAAGATCATGGTAGAGCATGCAGCGCCATTCTTTATCCTCTAATCTCTAAGACTGTTCTTCAGGTCAGTTATTATTTATATGACCATGGAGGAAATCTCATTCAGGTTATCACAGCTATTTCTGTACCTCTCATTATCAAGAATAATTTCATTTTGGCAAAGAAATTAATCCAATCCACTTTAACATTGTAGGTTGAACCATAAGAAATTGCTAGTATTTGATCCCTTCAGAATATGTAACTGAGTTTCAAGTAGTTAAAATTAATAATTCATTACAAAACAAAATAAAATTTAAATTTAAGTTGAGCTTCCTCTTTGAGCTTGGAATCTGTCCTCAGTTACAAAAAGAGCATGGTTTGCCCTAGACCCTGTGGTGATCATCTTCTTGTCTACTGGCACTGCTGCTTCTCTCACTTCAGAATCTATCCAACCAAAAAGGAAATCAGAGTCTAGAACCGCTGAAAGCTGGAATTGGACCATCTATGCTGGCTTTCCTTACTTAGATCAGTTTTATGCAGGTTTTTGGAGTTTTTAGCAAGAAAATTGGCTAATTGAAGTCTAGACATTATCTGGGGGAACAATCTTGTGCTTCCCTGGCATCTGCTATGCCTCTAGCAATCCACCCTCTGTTGCCTGACTCTGGTTATCTTTGTGCACAGAATTCTTGAAGAAGTCCCAGGTAAGAGCTCTTAGATGTGCTTGACATCTAATCCTAGTAGTTCATCCTTTTGCTGCACTAGCAGGAAATAATGACTTTCAACCATGGAGCTCTAGCTCCATCAGAGTCATAGCCTCTTCTGTCAACCATGGAGCTACAGCTCCATCAGAATCTCTGACTCTTCTGTCAACACAGTGCACATTTCAACTATTTCCCATTAAGTTTAACATCAAGATGTTTCCCACCACCCTCAAGGGAGAGAGCAGAGATTTTACAATACTCCAATGGATCTTTCCAAAGACCTCCTCTTATACAAAGAACTTCTATTCAAGAGTTTATAGGCTGGAAGTAAGTGATTTTGCTGGAAGTCTCTGAGTAAGCACAGTTACTTTATGTTCCACATAAGAACCTAGCTTACCATCTTAAAAAATGCTCAACATCATTAGTCATTAGGGAAATGAAAATCAAAACAACCCTGAGATTTCACCTTACACCAGTCAGAATGGCTAAGATTAAAAATTCAGTAGACAGCAGGTGTTGGAGAGGATGTGGAGAAAGAGGAACACTCCTCCACTGCTGGTGGGGTTGCAAATTGGTACAACCACTCTGGAAATCAGTCTGGCGGTTCCTCAGAAAACTGGGCACCTCACTTCCAGAAGATCCTGCTATACCACTCCTGGGCATATACCCAAAGGAGTCCCCAACATGTAATAAGGATACGTGCTCCACTATGTTCATAGCAGCCCTATTTATAATTGCCAGAAGCTGGAAAGAACCCAGGTATCTCTCAACAGAAGAGTAGATGCAAAAAATGTGGTATATATACACAATCAAGTACTATTCAGCCATTAGAAACCATGAATTCATGAAATTCTTAGGCAAATGGATGGAGCTGGAGAACATCATATTAAGTGAGGGAACCCAGACTCAAAAGATCAATCATGGTATGTACTCACTAATAAGTGGATATTAGCCAGGAAAACTGGAATACCCAAAACATAATCCACACATCAAATGAGGTACAAGAAGAACAGAGGAGTGGCCCCTTGTTCTGGAAAGACTCAGTGAAGCAGTATAGGGCAAAACCAGAATAGGGAAGTGGGAAGGGATAGGTGGGAGAACAGGGGGAGGGAAGGGGGCTTATGTGACTTTCGGGGAGTGGGGGGCTAGAAAAGGGGAAATCATTTGAAATGCAAATAAAAAATATATTCTCACCTGAAGAACTTCCAATGGCGGAGAAGCATCTTTAAAAATGCTCAACTTCATTAGTCATTAGGGAAATGCAAATCAAAACAACCCTGAGATTTCACCTTACACCAGTCAGAATGGCTAAGATTAAAAATTCAGGAGACAGCAGGTGTTGGAGAGGATGTGGAGAAAGAGGAACACTCTTCCACTGCTGGTGGGGTTGCAAATTGGTACAACTGCTCTGGAAATCAGTCTGGTGGTTCCTCAGAAAACTGGGCACCTCACTTCCAGAAGATCCTGCTATACCACTCCTGGGCATATACCCAAAAGATTCCCCAGCATGCAATAAGGATACGTGCTCCACTATGTTCATAGCAGCCCTATTTATAATAGCCAGAAGCTGGAAAGAACCCAGGTATCCCTCAACAGAAGAGTGGATGCAAAAAATGTGGTATATATACACAATGGAGTACTATTCAGCCATTAGAAACAATGAATTCATGAAATTCTTAGGCAAATAGATGGAGCTGGAGAACATCATCCTAAATGAGTTAACCCAGACTCAAAAGATAAATCATGGTATGCACTCACTAATAAGTGGATATTAACCTAGAAAACTGGAATACCCAAAACATAATCCACACATCAAATGAGGCACAAGAAGAACGGAGGAGTGGCCCCTTGTTCTGGAAAGACTCAGTGAAGCAGTATAGGGCAAAACCAGAATGAGGGAGTGGGAAGGGGTGGATGGGAGGACAGGGGGAGAAAAGGGGGCTTATGGGACTTTCGGGGAGTGGGGGGCTAGAAAAGTGGAAACCATTGGAAATGTAAATAAAAAAATATATCGAATAAAAAAAAAGAATGGAGGAGTGGCCCCTGGTTCTGGAAAGACTCAGTGCAAGAGTATAGGGGAATTCCAGAACAGGGAAGTGGGAAGGGGTGGATGGAAGAACAGGGGGAGGGAAGAGGGCTTATGGGACTTGCGGGGAGTGGGGACCCAGAAAAGGGGAAATCATTTGAAATCTAAATAAAAAATATATATCTATTAAAAAATATATAGAATTATAAAAAAGAAAAAAAAGTTAAAAAAAAAAAACTAGCTTACAATGTAGGATGTCCTTTACCTGCTCCAGGGCTTCAGAGCCTCTACTAAAATTCAAGGTGATAGATAAAGCTTCCTTTTACAACCTGTTTTACTTATTTACAGTTGTTGACCAAAGGTTACCTTACTTAGCATTATATCTCAAAACTGACGGGACCAATCAGCAAGTACACCTGCTTCTGAGCTTATTAGCTGAGGATTCTGGACACAACTTGACTGCCAGTTAGGTGATTATAATCAACTCAGCCTTTGAGAAAGATAAATTACAAGAGCAATATGTAATAACTGTGGTGAAAGGGACCTTCAAAGTCAGCTTTCAGGTAGCAGAAAGTTACTAAATATAAATTGAGAAACCACTCACAGGAAGAGATCACTTAATGTGGAAGTTGCTGACAGAGTTTGACAGTTCAATTCTTATTTCTGTTTCTAAAGCTGATATTGCCTGGAATCTAACATCCATTCCCTATGAGGAGTAGTAAAAGGAACTGTTAGTTTCTAGGGTGATTAACTTTTCCATCAGTCATTTAAGAGGTTAGAACATAGAATTGGAATTCAAAAAGACCTGGGATCAAATGTCTGTTTCTTCTATTACTTATTAGATGTCATTTACTAATTTGTTCTAATTTGTAATGCTAATTTATAGGAGTTATGTAAACATTAAAGTTCTGCATGTGGAAGAAGGAAAAAAAGATTGTGGGAATGAGTAAAGTCAAGGACACCACAAGAAAACCCACAGAATCAACAAACCTGGACTCTTAGTGGCTCACTGAGACTGAACTGACAATCAAAGGGTCTGCATGGGTCTAACCTAGGCCCTCTGCATATATGTTATAGTTTTGTAGCTTAGGATTTTTTGTGGGATTCCTAACACAGGTAGTAGAGGCTTTTTCTGATGGTTTTGCCTGCTTTAGGAACCCTTGTCCTCTTACCGAGTTGTCTCATCCAAACTTAACCTGAGGGGAGGTGCATAGTCTTATTGCAACTTGATGTTCCATGTTTGGTTGATATTCCTGGAAGGTCTTCCCTTTTCTGGAGAGAAATGGAGGAGGAGTAGATGATGAAGTGTGTGTGTGTGTGTGTGTGTGTGTGTGTGTGTGTGTAGTGTGGGAAGACTGAGAGAAAGAAGGAGAAAGCTGTGGTTGGGAACTAATATATGAGAGAATAAATTAATAAAAATATTTGACACTTTACATATAATAAGTACTTGATAAGTATCAACAAGTACTGACCAAATAGTTATTATTGCTAATATAGAAATTGTGAACTCATGAGTCAAGCTACTTTATGATGCCTTTACTATTTACCCCCTAAGTGCCTTTAATGAAAATATGAAACCTCTATAATTTCAATAACAAAGTGTTGACTTGTATTGTTTGGTATTTGTCTGGGAGATAGAAAGATATACATATCCCAGATAGATAACAGAACAACAACAATAAAATTATTCTTCCCAAGACCACCTTTGCTGACTGAGTTATTGGGGATTGCTTACAGAAGTAAGAGTAACTCAAGGTCATCATCATTACCCAAAGCTCCTCATATACATATGGAAACCATAGATCAATATAAGATGTAATACTTAATGTTATAGTCATGGCTTTACTTGAAGAGAGATTTATAAATCTCCATCCTAAGCTGGTTATACTTAGCTTGACAATGTCATCTAAAAGATCCTGGCATTAAGAGATGGAGGATAAGGGTAAGGATGCTGTAAATTCCTCCTCCAAAGTTTTAGAGAGCTAGTAGAGCCTGGCAGTTTGTAGCAGGTTAGTACATATGTCAAGGCCCTAAGAAGGTCATTTTGTGAAGCTATAGAAGAAAAGCCTAGATTGTGTGGGATATCTAAGATTTTGGAGATGTCAGAGCTAGTGACATATCTGCCAAGGAGAACTACACAAAGGAAGTGGAACCAGACCAAGAGACAGACAGACAGACAGACAGACAGACAGAGATAGACAGACAAAAAGACAGACAGATGGTAGTTATCTATGTAGAAAGAGAGATAGATTGATAAATAGATAAATAGATAGATAGATAGATGATAGATAGATAGATAGACAGACATACAGACAGATAAATTCATAGATTACAGACAATAAAACTGGAGGGAAATAGCTATCTAAACATTTGACATTGAACATGAAGCTATGCAATTCAGAATTTGTGCTACTGGGTTTCTGTTTTGCTTTGGTCTCTATGCTACTGTTTTCTTGTAAATTATCATGTGTATTCTGTGCCATTTTATATTTGAAGAGTGAAATTTGGTTTCTAATTTTACAGGAGCTTACAGTTAAGAGATTGCCTTGAGTCATAGATGATACTCTAGACTTTTAAATAGTGTTTAAACTGTGAAAGACTATGAAGACTTTTGAATTTGGACTTAAATGCATTTTTCACTGATATAGCAATGAACCTATTATGGTTAAGGAATAGAATATGGTGGTTTGAATGAAATATGCACCCATAGTATTGGGCACTTGAGTACATGATCTGCAGTTGATGGCAGTGTTTGGGGAGGATTAGGACGTATGGCCTTGTTGGAGGAAGTGTGTCTCTGAGAGCAGGCTTCAAGATTTCAGACGTTCAAGATGTGTGCTCTCAGCTCTTACATCATTGCTTCAGTCACCATGTTGGCCTCCTGCTGCAATGCTTCTCCCACTATTATATATGCTAAAATTCTGGAACCATAAACTCAAAATCCTTTGTCACCAAAATTTTTTGGTCATGGTGTCCTATCAAAGTAATAGAAAAGTAACTAGTAAGAATCAATGGCTCAATGATAAAGAGCAGTGGCTGCTCTTCCAGAGAGTACAGGTTCAATTTCCAATTTCCAGCAGCCACATAGTGGGCTAACAGCACCAGTTAGCCCAATGCTGTTTTCCAGCCTCTAGGGGCAACACACACACACACACACACACACACACACACACACAAACACACACACATATGTATACACACATTCATAAAAGAAAATAGGGATATTGTTTTGTTTTGACTACAAAAAGGAAATATGCATCATTCTGGCTATGACTTTTATTTATATAGGGCCATATTTGTGCCAATAAGCATAGTAAATATGATTCTACAAATGGTTCATGTTGCTTATTCTCATAATTTGCTTATTTTCAATGATAAGTTTCCTTTTCTATCAGCTAATTTCCTTATTTCTATGGCAAATTATCTGACAGGGTCAAGTTAAAGAGGATGGGTTTATTTTGCTCAATAGTTGAATGGACCATGCTCCACCTGGCAGAAGAGCTCTCATGGTGGCAGGTGCTTAGATAGTTTCTTGAATCCAAGGTCAATCAGAGAGACATAAATGATAGGAACTCAGTTGAGCATTTACTTTTTATTCATCCTTAAACCAGTCTGTGGAATGATACCGTGAAATTCAGGGTAGATCTTCTCTCCACATTTCAATCCTTTGAACAGACCCTTATGAGACAACTGGAGATGTTTCAATGGTGATTGTAAATAATTGAAAATTAGCATTAACCATCAGACCTACCTTGTTATTTCTTTGCATGTACTTTTCTTCTAAGAATAGCAGGAGGAAAGGTGGCTAATGCAATGTAGGGTTTGCCTAGTCTTGGGTTCACATCCTTTATGCTGTAACCATTTATCAGGTTCCTACAATTTACAGCTTTCTCAAAGACCTGATGATATAGCAGTGAGCATGTGAGAAGTGGTACATCTCTAAAATTTAAGATCAAATGAAGGAGATAGACTCTGTCTATTTAATCACTTTATATACAGATTGACGCCCCTACTCCCTCTTTTCCTGCCATTTCCACCCTCACACAGCCCTCCTGCTATTCCCTTCTGTTTCTCCTTACAGAATGGGCAACATCTCCACAGGTACCAACCCACTTTGGCACATCAAGTCATAGAAGGACTAAGTGCATCTCCCACTGAGGTTAGACAGGGCATCCTAGCTAGGGGAAGGGGATCCAAAGGCAAGGAACAGAGTCAGGTAAAGCCCCATCACAAGTCAATTTGTTAGGCACCCACATGAAGACCAACCTGCCCATCAGCTACATATATGTGAGGTGTCTATGTCCAGCCCAAGCATGCTCTTTGGTTCAATCTCTGTGAGCCCTCATGGGTCAAGGTTAGTTGACTTTGTAGATCTTTTTGTGATTATTTTTGTCCCCTCCAGTTTCCTTAATTCTCCCACCACACCATTCTATAAGACCCTGCCAAGTTCCACGTAATGTTTGACTGTGGATCTCTGCATCTGTTTCCTTCAGCTGTTGGATGAAACCTCTCAAGAGACAATTATGTGGGGCTCCTGTCTGCAAGCATTGTAGACTATCATTTATAGTGTCAGGGCTCATCTCTCTCAGATGGGATGGGGCTCAAATTAGGGCAGTCGTCTGTTGGCCATTCTCTCTGCCTCTGCTCCATCTTTATGAACATCTTGTAGGAAATGGACTTTAAACAAGAGAAACGTGCATAATTGTATGTTCTATCCGTTGAACATATGGCTTTGAATTAAAGAGTAATTAGCCAGGTGGAGTTCAAAGGAATATACATTAGACAGAAACAACAGCATGTGTGAAAGCCCCAGGGAGAGACAAAAATTGACAGGTCCAAAGGTGTAAAGGATGGTGAGAGACCGCAGAGCAATGGCATATTAGATGGAAGCATAAACAAGACGACAAACAGGGGTACATGCTACATCATGCTGGTCTTGGATTCTGAGACAAGACTTGGCCTTTGCTCTGAGAACGGGTGAACCACTGTAACACCCTAAGCAGAAGAGCAACCTAATTTATTTTAAAAGTAGGCTCACTACTTTGTAGAATGTGAGCTGGAAAGGAGCAAAATTAAAGGCAATAGGCTATTAAGGAGCTATCACGATCATCTGAATGTGAAATTATAGCAGCTTGTACCATGAGCACAGAAGAAAACCCTCTTATTCATATTCACAGTATCTGGATGAACTCAAGTTAGAAGGTCTACAGGGGATTCAAACCAAGGGAAGTTATAATCTTCAAAAGCATAGACCTAGTTCTCTACTTCTGCCAGACAGACTTGGCTTCTTAAAGACATTGCAACCATCACAAAAACACCAAGCTAGAGACTGGGTGTTCAAAACATGATCCTGGAGAGACATTTTAGATTAAAATTATAACATTCTTCTCCAAGCTTCCAAAGGCTCATGGACACTTCATAATACAAAATGAATGCAGTCTAACAAAATCTCCCACAACCTTAAGAATGCCAATGTGGCATAAAAGTTTCTTGAGATTTAAGAAAATTGTGCTGTGTGTTCTTATAAAATTAAGAAAACAAACAAATAAACAAAGAAAAACCTTATATGCTTCTAGTATACAAAGGCACAGTTAGAACATTTCTCATTTTAAAGAGTAGAATAAGAAGTACACTAAAGAAAAACCTAAGACCATTGGGGAAATTCTTAAACCAGTAATTCTATATCCAGCACTTGGGGCACATGGTTCATACAACCACAGGCTTGAGAAGCCTGACCTGTCCTGCTGCCTGATGGACACATGATCTCACACTTTTCTGTGCCCTACTCAATGCCTGTAGTGTTCCCCAGTAGAGTCTCATGTCTGTAAGAACTCCCACACCTGGGAGCCTTGGTAATTTGGGTTTTTTTTTTAATATTTTTATTTTCTATAGTCTTTGTTTATATTCTAAATGCTTTCCCCTTTGCCAGAACCCCCTCCCCATATGTCCCATAAACCTTCTCTCCATCCATTCTCCAATCACCTCCCTCCTTTTTCTCTGTCCTTAGATTCCCCTCCAATGCTAGATCAATCCTTTCCAGGATCAGGACCCTCTCCATACTTCTTCATGGGAGTCATTTGTTATATGATTTGTGCCTTTGGTATTCAGAGCTTCTGGGCTAATTAATATCCACTTATCAGATATTGCATTCTGTGTGTATTCTTTTGTGATTGGGTTACCTCACTTAGGATGATATTTTCCAGATCAAACCATTTGCCTAAAAATTTTGTGAAGTCATCATTTCTAATTGCTAAGTAGTATTCCATTGTGTAAATATATCACATTTTCTGTATCCATTCCTCCTTTGAGGGACATCTGGGTTCTTTCCAGCTTCTGGATATTATAAATAAGGCTGCTATGAACATAATGGAGCATGTGCCTTTATTGCATGCCGGGGAATCCTTTGGGTATATGCCCAGGAGAGGTATAGCAGGATCCTCCGGAAGTGTCATGTCCAGTTTTCTGAGGAACCACCAGACTGATTTCCAAAGTGGTTGTACCATCTTACAGCCCCACCAGCAGTGGAGGAGTGTTCCTCTTTCTCCACATTCTCACCAACACCTGTTGTCTCCTGAGTTTTTGACCTTAGCCATTCTGACTGGTGTAAGGTGAAATCTCAGGGTTATTTTGATTTGCATTTCTCTAATGACTAATGATGTTGAGCACTTCTTAAGGTGCCTCTCGGCCATCTGAATTTCTTCAGGTGAAAATTCTTTTTTTTTAATTTTTTTTATTCGATATAATTTATTTACATTTCAAATGATTTCCCCTTTTCTAGCCCCCCACTCCCCGAAAGTCCCGTAAGCCCCCTTCTCTTCCCCTGTCCTCCCACGCACCCCTTCCCACTTCCCCATTCTGGTTTTGCCGAATACTGCTTCACTGAGTCCTTCCAGAACCAATTCCTTGTTTAGATCTGTACTCCATTTTTTTTATTCGATATAATTTTTTATTTACATTTGAAACCCCATTTTTTAATAGGGTTATTTGGTTCCCTGGGGCTAACTTCTTTAGTTCTTTGTATATATTGGATATTAGCCCTCTATCGGATGTGGTGTTGATGAATATCCTTTCCCAATTTGATGGTTGCCCTTTTGTCCTTTTAACAGTGTCCTTTGCCTTACAGAAACTTTGTAATTTTATGAGGTCCCATTTGTCTATTCTTGATATTAGAGCATAAGCTATTGGTGTTCTGTTCAGGAACTTTTCCCCTGTGCCCATTTCCTGAAGGCTCTTCCCCAGTTTCTTTTCTATTAGTTTCAGTGTGTCATGTTTTTACATGGAGGTCCTTGATCCACTTGGAGTGAAGTTTAGTACATGGAAATAAGAATGGATCAATTCGCATTCTTCTGCATGCTGACCTCCAATTGATCCAGCACCATTTGTTGAAAAGGCTATCTTTTTTCCACTAGATGTTTTCCTCTCCTTTGTCAAAGATCAAGTGACCATAGATGTGTGGATTCATTTCTGGATCTTCAATTCTATTCCACTGGTCCACTTGTCTGTCACTGTGCCAATACCATGCAGTTTTTAACACTATTGCTCTGTAGTATTGCTTGAAGTCAGGGATAGTGATTCCCCCAGAATTTCATTTGTTGTTGAGAATAGTTTTAGCTATCCTGGGTTTCTTGTTATTCCAGATGAATTTGAGAATTGCTTTTTCTAACTCTGTGAAGAACTGAATTGGGATTTTGATGGGGATTGCATTGAATCTATAGATCGCTTTTGGCAAGATGGCCATTTTAACTATATTAATCCTGCCAATCCATGAGCATGGCAGATTTTTCCATTTTCTGAAGTCTTCTTTGATTCCCTTCTTCAGAGACCTGAAGTTCTTGTCATATAAATCTTTCACTTGTTTCGTTAGAGTCACACCAAGATACTTTATATTGTTTGTGGGGTAATTTGGGTTTTATCTACACAATTACAGGCAACATCTTTTCAGGGATTCCCTACATGGAATTTGACCTTGCTACACAGTCTGCATTTGCAGATTTTATTCTGACACCCTGTTGCAAGCCCCACTATCTTCTGAAGTCTTGTGTTCTGTAGATCTGCAATTCCATCATAATCTAAATTTCATATTAAACCATATTTCACAGAATGCTTAGTATCTAGACAGTCCATATTGGGGTACAACCTCAGAGACCATCAGTGTCTGCAAAGCTGAATGGAGAAGAGAACAGAAATGATAATAATATTAATTCCCTTCCCTTGATCTTCCTATTTGAACAAGGTGCCTGGCATTCTCTTTGTTTAGGTCCTTCCACACTCAGACTTTCAGAGTAATAATTTCTGTATTACAAGAATGTAATACAGAAATAATAAGATAAAACAATTCCTTTAAAGAAAACTACTAATACATGCCTGCTTCTTAATGACGAAGTAAACAGGTTTTTTTTCATGGACTACAAGAAAGAAATATGAACTCTGGCTATCATTTTGATTGACATATGGCCATATTTGTACCAATAAGCACAGTAAGTATGATTCTACAATTGTCCATGTTGCTTATTCTTAAAAGTTGATCATTTTAAATGGTAAGTTTCCTTTTCTATTAGTTAATTTCCTTGTTGCTATGACAAAATACATGAGCGAGGCAAGCTAAAGGTATTTCCATGGTGATTACAAATACATTCAAATTGAAAATTAATATTAACCATCACCTAACCCTAACTCTAACCCTAGCCTTAACCCTAACCCTAACCCTAACCCTAACCCTAACCCTAACCCTAATCCTTACACAGACCTGCCTTGCTATTTCTTCAAATGTACTTTTCTTCTAAGAATGATAGGAAGAAATGTTGCTAGTGCATAGGGTTTGGATAGTCTTGGGTTCACTGCCTTCACACAGTAACCAACATAAATAAATAAATAAATAAATAAATAAGACAAGTCTAACCCCAAATCAGTGGTTGTACATATTCCAATTGACATTCTGTTCTTCTGAATTCTCACTAGAATTGTATATTATGCTTTTTTCATAGTATTCTGGGACTTTCTAGAATGTATCAACAAATGCATGCACACTGCCTACACACTCTCTCTGTTGCTATGTCAAAATACCAGACTGAAGCAAAATAAGGAAAAGATAGGCTCATTTTCAGTCACGTTTCAGAGAGATTTCAGTTCATCATGGCAGGAAAGACAGGTAAAAGCAGGAGGCTTGAATGAAGTAGAGAGATGAATCCAGAAGCAGAAGCAGTGCTCTCATGCAAAGACCTACTCCAGGAAACCTACTTCTGTTTGCCAGTGCCAAAGTTCTAAAGGTTCTACTACTTCAAAGTTCCACCACAAGTTGGTGACCAAGCAGTCAAAACACGTGCCTGTGGGAAAGATGTTAGGTTCAAAAACTCACAACTAACATTCCACCTTTTGGGAAATGAGACACAACCTCTGGTCAGAAACCTTGAGATGATAATCAGAGTTTAAAAACCATGTTAAGTTCCCATTTTTACTGTTAAAAAATACAAAACTAATCATTATTCAAAATAACATACATTTAGCATCATGTTTTGGGAGGTCAAAACCCTGGAATGAGTCTCAGTGGAGTAAATGTGTTAACAGGTATAAATTCCTTTCTGGAAGCTCTTGGCAAGAATCTATTTTCAGTGTCTTAATACATTTGCTGATCCCCAGGTTCCTGTTCAATTGCCAAGACCAATTACAGGTGGTAGGACCTTTCCCATGTTAAAACATTCTGCTCTTCTCTCTTATGGCTTTATCTTCCCTGTAGGCTATACTCATACCTACATTGACTCTATCTGGATAACACAGGAATATTTGCCCATGTCAAAGTCAGGCAATCAGTAGTTAATGTTTGTAATCTGAATCGCACCTCTCCATGGAAACCTATTAATAACTCCATGCCTTCAGAGTATAGATAACATTGGCAAGAAATATGAAAAAATTCTGCTTCCCATTGGTGTCCTCCTTTATCTCTATTGGCATCTGGTGGAATGTTTTAGAAACAGTTGTTGAATGTTTATACTCTTTCTCTCTTGAGAGGAACATCCTTATCATGCCTCCTCAGGATCCATTGCCTTGTCTATACTCCACTGAGTGTGCCAGCCAGGCTGCCACTGCAAAGGTTTCTAACCTCAGGGATCAGGTGTGGTAAATGATGCAAGGGGATTTTTATGAAGACTGCAATCAAAGCCTGGAAACTTAAATCACCTTAACACATGTGTATACTATTTCATTGGACATTTCCTCATGCAGGGAAAGCTACGAGTTCTATCTTCTCAAGGATACTGCAGATCTTCATTTTTCTTGATTGTCTCTACTCATGAGTAAAGATCATTGGACATCTGAGAACAAGTATAAGACAGAAAAGGTGGAATAAAAGTGTTTTAGTTCATGTGCATAATTCATGAAGTCTGAATATTAATATTAATGATCCCTTTTTCTGTAGTCAGGCAAATGAAATATGCAGAGGAAGATAAACTTGGAAGCCTAGAAACTTCAGGTATTTTAGGCTTGGTTCCCCTGAGGGCAAAACTATAAAAGTACAGCTAGATTTGTATAGCAAATTAGATAGTGTTAAGAGCTTTTATGTATTAACTTGCATTATGTTTGCCAAGAAGATGGTGAGACAGGAGAGAGCTCCCACTTAGTGAGTTAGGAAACCAAGGCTCCATAAACATCATAGAGCTTGCCCGAGGCTGAGCTGGAGTAAAAAATCAGGTGGCCTGACTCCAAACCCCAGTCTTTCCCTTTGCTTCGTTAGATTTTATGTAATATAATTAATATGACATTCACAATTTCTCCTGCATTATATTTAGCAGAAACTGTATGTAAAAGCCATTGGGATTAGTTGTATACCTTGCAACCACTTTGTCTTGGAGATTTTCTTGGTCTATAAAGTAAGACTTAATATGTACACATACACACACACATAAACTCATGCACATATATATATATACATATATATATATATAAACACATACACGTATATAAAATATACATATAGTAATACTAGATTTTAGATGCAGCACTCTCTCCCATCTCTTTAGCCCAAATGAAGGTTTATTTAAGGTCATTGTTCCACAATGTAAATTTTATCTCATAATTGTTGCTGTCCTGATGTTCTCTTCATTGTGTGGTGATCCAGCAATTCTTCCTTTGCTTTGGTTCAAAAACTGTTTCATCCAGGATAGAAATGAAGAAAGTTTCATATTACCAGATTGGTACCACTAAAGCCCACTATTGGGAAAATTGTTTTTAATAATCTTATCTCTCTTTAGGGGTTTAAGGCTAGTTTTTATAGTTAATACGAAAGGCTATAATAAATATTTCACTTTTATTTTCTGTATCTGTTTTTTATAGTAATGTTTCTGTTGAGAGAAAGTAAAATAAGCACATGAAGTACTTTCCATAAAGATGGTTGTCCAAGGGAAATAACCTTTATTTACCTAGCAATTTAGTGTGTCAACAGTTACTCAATTTTTACTGTTATTTGGCAAAAGCATTAGTGGCATAGTGAGCAGGAGCCAGGTGTCTCATATATTTAAGGGGAATTAATAAAAAGCAGGTAAGAATGACAATAGAAGACAGAAAGTGTAGCAGAGTAAAAAGTAAGAGACTCCCAAGAGGGCCAGGAAGGAACTCAGAAACAGCCACTATAAGTGAGCAATAATAGGAGGAAATGGTCCAGCAGGAAACAGTTGAAAATTCCAAGATATGTTTAGCAATTTGTATTTTGGGAATTTTCAATTAAGGCCCAAATTACCTTGTGTCCACTACCTCACACATATGCCAAATTTTGCTTCCCAAGGTTCTGCAACTAGGAGGATATTTTTTTTTCAGCACAAGATTCCCAGCAAAGAATAGAATTTGTATATTTTACATCTTTTTGGAGAGCCCTTGACTTTTCATCTGGAAACTACTTAATTAAGCTCACTATTAAACCCACACCCTGTCTGTGTGGAGGTTCATTGGGGCTCTTCCCCAGTGTTTATTAATGCAGCACTACACTCTAATGCCTGTTAGTTAGCTCAGTAAATACTTCAGAGCATCTGTCCTCTGCTGATGCACTATAAACATCATCTGTGCTTACAGTGAGCTTGTGAAGAGCAAGGACTGTGACTTCAGCTCTAGCCCAATGTCTTAGGGTTGCTATTCCTGCACAAACATCATGACCAAGAAGCAAGTTGGGGAAGAAAGGGTTTATTCAGCTTACACCTCCACATTGCTGTTGCTCACCAAAGTTAAGTCAGGACTAGAACTCAAGTAGGTCAGGATACAGGAGCTGATGCAGAGGCCATGAAGGGATATTTCTTACTGGCTTCCTTCCCCTGACTTGCTCAGCTTGCTTTCTTATGGAACCTAAGACTACCAGCCCAGAGATGGTACCACCCACAAGGGGCCCTCCCCCCTTGACCACTAATTGAGAAAATGCCTTGCAGCTGGATCTCATGGAGGCGTTTCCTCACTGAAGCTCCTTTCTCTGTCATAACTCCAGCTTGTGTCAAGTTGACACAGAACCAGCCAGTACACCCATCATCTAAGATTTCCTTGTTATTAACCTCATAAATATGAGTCTAAAGATGTCTTTATTCTCTCCATCTTTTCATAAAATTACTGTATGTTTCATGTTTTAAACACAGTATTAAGGCTCTTTTGCTTATTTTCTAAAAATTAGTACACTTAAAACTACTTATTTACTTTACCATCTGTACTTTCAGGAAGCCATTTCTTTTTTTTTCCATTAATTTATTTTTCCCACTTTACATATTGATCACTGCCCCTCTACAGTTCTCTCCACAAATCCCCTTCCCATTTTCTGAGAGAGTAAATGGTACCCCTGGGTATTCCCCCCACCCCTCCACCCCATTACATTAAGTCTCTTCAAGGCTAGGCACAACCTCTTCTACAGAGGACAGACAAGGCAGCCCAGTTAGGGGATAGGATTCCACAGACAGACAACAGGGTTAGGGACAGCACCTACTATGGTTGTTGGGGGACTCACGTGAAGACATCTGCTACATATGTGTGTGGGAATAAATCTAGGTTAAGCCTGTGTATGCTCTTTGGTTTGAGGTTCAGTCTCAGAGAGCCCCAAGGACTCAGGTTAGTTGAGTCTGTTGATCTTCCTGTGGAGTTCCTATCCCCTTTGCATTACCTTTCCCTCAACTCTTCCATAAGACTCCCTGAACTCGCCCAGTGTTTGACTGTAGGTCTCTGCATCTGTTACAGTAGGTTGCTAGGTGAAGACTCTTAGAGGACCATTTTGCCAAGCTCCTGTCTACAAGCATAGCAGAATATTATTAACAATGTCAGGGATTGGTGCTTGCCCATAGATGGGTCTTAAGTTGGGCCAGTTATTGGTTGTCCATTCCGAGTCTCTGCCACATCTTTGTCCCTGCATTTCTTTTAGACAGGTCAAATTTTGAGTGAAAATTTTTGTATGCTATAGGTCTTGGGTTGGTCTCCTTTTCTCTCTACTTGGGTCTTTTCTGGCTAAAGGACCCACTCCTATGAATCTTAGCTATAGTCACTCCCATAGACTACTGGGAGTCCTGCCCATCCTTGTTTTCTGGCAAATCCAGATATACCTGATACCCACCACCCCTTCACCCCCTGCCAGGTGTAGATTTCCATTAATTCTCTCTCCTCTCTCTCTCTTTCTCCCTGCACCTAATCCCGAATCCCAAATTGTCCTCCCCATTGCCTTTCTCACCCAATTCCATCTTTTTGCCTGCTTTTTATGACTTGTTTGTTGCCTCTTCTAAGAAGGATTCAAGCATTCTTGCTTGGGCCTTCCCACTTGTTTAGCTTCTTTGGGTATGTGAAGTGCAGCATAAATATCATGTACTTTTTTGCTAATATCCACTTATAAATAAGTACAGACTAAGTGGGCCCTTTTGGGTTACCTCACTTGGGATGAGATTTTCTAGCTCCATGCATTTGTCTGAAAGATTCATAATATCCATTTTTAATATTTGAATGGTATTCCATTGTATAAACGAAACACATTTTCTGTATCCATTCTTCAGTTGAGGGACATCTGAATTGTTACCAGTTTCAGGCTTTTACAAATAAAGCTGCTATGAATATAGTAAAGCACGTGTCCTTATGGTATGGTAGAGCATCTTTTGGGTATATGCCCAGGAGTGGTATAGATGGGTATTCTATTAACCATGTAGCCATCAAACTATTTCATAATCCATCTGTTAACCTATTTAAACAATAATTTTTGAGCCCAATTTGAGCATCAAACTGAATTAGTCTCTATAAATACTGTCTGTTACTGAGGAAAAATAAGGGTGGTGATAACTTTAGTATGAACACTGAGATGGAGCAAGTAGAATTTCAAATGTAAGGAAGAAAGAGAATGAAGGCATTCAACATTTTATTTGACACCCTATATGCAAATGTTAACAGAAATATATCATATACATTAGAGGTTTAGAGAGAACAGATCCAGACTGTTGAAAGTTTCATATTGCCTGAAGCTAATTTGAGCTGTCATTCTATGCTGCAGGTTAATAGCATCTGACTTAACAAAACATGGACTGCACTATGTGCTGAGTGATTATGTCACCTGCAGTTTAGACACATGAATCTTAAAGCATGGATCTTAGACAGACCTCTGTTCATGTTAATTGCCTCGCAAGGGTCATCAGAATCATTTTAGAATGTATGCATTTAGAAGGGGTTCATTAGAAAGCTCTCCATTATTTTGCTTTAATTTTCTGTAAGATCTTCAAAAAGCAGTAATGTCAATTTTGAATACATAGAAATTCTCTCTCATCTACAACTCTAGTCTCTGTTGCACTCAAGTGACTAACTTAATGAGTCATTCAAGAAATATGTAATGAATGCCTGCCATCTTACGCCAGATACTTTGCTGTGTATTTCACATATGACAATTTTTTTGCTCAACCATATCAGAGAAATGTTACCTCCATTCTAAGGAAAAATGAAACAGATACAAGGAGATACATACAATTAAAGATCAGTAAAACATTGAACTGGTATTCAAACCTACTTTTACTCAGTAACAAAGGTATGTCTTCTATATACTAACCACTATGTTAGTAAGTAGTTAACAGTATATTACAATCTGCTCATCCATGCATTATTTTATCACCAATAACACCTGTGATATAGAATTACTACTCCACATTAGAGAGAAGGGTTGGTAAATTTTCTAGAATTTTCCTACATTCACAGAACTTGTAATTGGCAGAACTAACATATGAACCTAAGACTTTATATCCAGGTTCCATGTATGCAACACAATATTACATACACAAGATCTCTCACGATCAAACACAGATAGGAAAGATGAGAAGTGCATGTCATTATTGTGATACAAAACTCAAGGAAGCTAATTGTCTGACATTGGGAAGGTACTGAAAAATGTCATTCCTTGCTGATCAGGATCGCCTCTACCATGAAAGTTGGGTCTGCAAGATAAAGCAAAAGAGGATAAACCAGACAAAATAGTATTGCAAATCAAAAATGAAGGATCATATTAAGAAGAATGCATCAATCATGATAAAATGTCATCAAGCCAGGTAGAACAGAAAATGAGCCTTCAGGATACAGGGTTCTGGGAAGGTGAAAATACTATCAGTAGAGCAAATTTCTTTCTCTAGAGGCATTATTTTCCTAACTGCCCCTCTCACCCTCAGCCATCCAAATTACCTCATTTGATACATTAAACAGGAGTACAAAATGAACTAAATTTTATTTTATTTTTTGCAATTTCTTTTATGGATATTTTCTTTATTTACATTTCAAATGATATCCCCTTTCTTGGTTTCAATTTTGCAGAAACCCACAATGCTATTCCCCTGCCCCCTGCTTCTATGAAGGTGTTCCCACCTGCTCCCACCTCCCCACCCTCAAATTCCCCTAAACTGGGCAACCAGGCTTCACAGAAGCAAGGGCCTCTTCTTCCACTGATGCCCAATAAGACCACCATCCTCTGCTAGATATGCAGCTGGAGACATGGGTCCCTCCATGTGTACTCTGGTTGGTGATTTAGTTCCTGGGACCTCTGGAAGTACTGGGTTCATAATATTGTTCCTCCTATGGGACTGCAAACCTCTTCAGCTCCTTGGGTTCTTTCTCTAGCTCCTCCATTGGGGACTCTGTGCTCAGTCCAATGGTTGTCTTTGAGCATACACCTCAGTATTTGTCAGGCAATGGAAGAGCCTCTCAAGAGACAGCTACATCAGGTTCCTGTCAGCAAGCACTTGTTGGCATCCACAATAGTGTCTGGGTTTGGTAATGGTATATGGCATGGATCCCCAGATGGGGCAGTCTGTGGATGGCCTTTTCTTTAGTCTCTGCTCCACACTTTGTCTCTATATCTCCTATGGGTATTTTGTTCCCCCTTCTAAGAAGGACTGAAGCATAAACACTTTGGCCTTCCTTCTTCTTGATCTTCATGGGTCTAAGAATTGTACCTTTGGTATTCCAAGCATTTGGGATAATATCCATTTATCAGTGAGTACATACAATCAATGTGTGTTCTTTGTGACTGGGTTATCTCACTCAGGATGATATTTTCCAGATCCATCCATTTGCCTAAGAATTTCATGAAATCATTATTTTTATTAGCTGAGTAGTACTCCATTGTGGAAATATACCACATTCTGTATCCATTCTTCTGTTGACAGGCATATGGGTTCTTTCCAGTGTATGGATATTATAAGTGAGGCTGCTATGAACACAGTGGAACATGTGCCATTGTCATATTTTGAAGAATATTTTTGGTAAAAGCCCAGGAGTGGTATAGCTGGGTCCTCAGGTAATACTATGTCCAACTTTCTGAGGTACTGCCAGACTGATTTCCAGAGTGGTTGCACCAGCTTGCAATTTCACCAACAATAAAGGAGTGTTCTTCTTTCTCCACATCCTAGCATTCTGACTGGTGTGAGTTAGAATCTCAGGATGGTTTTGATTTGCATCTCCCTGATGACCAAGGATGTTGAACATTTCTTTAGGTGCTTCTCAGCCATTTCATTTTCCTCAGTTAAGAATTCTTTTTCACTCTGTTCCACATTTTTAATAGGGATATTTGGTTCTCTAGAGTCTAACTCCTTGTGTTCATTGTATATATTGAATATTAGCCCTCTATCGGATGTAAGATTGGTAAAGATCTTTTCCCAATCTTTTGTTTGCCATTTTGTCCTATTGCCCAGAGGCTAAGAGCCTCTGACTGATCTTCCAGAGGTCCTGACTTAAATTCCAGCAAGCACATGGTAGCTCACAACCATCTGCAATCAGATTTGATACCCTCTTCTAGTTTGTCTGAAGACAGCTACAGGGATTTTTTTTATTTTTTATTATTACAGAAAGAAAGAAAGAAAGAAAGAAAGAAAGAAAGAAAGAAAGAAAGAAAGAAAGAAGTGTTCTTAAATATAAAGAGATATCAAGCTTCACAGAAGGGAGAAGGTACGGAGAATGAATGAACAAATGCTATAAAGATATTTAAAAGTCTTGGCAGGGCAAATTCTCAAGGTTTTGAACTTAGTCTACATGGGATTTATGAGACTGTCATCCTGGTACAGCAAAAATTAAAGCCTAGAAATAGTAAGTAGAAGGGGTATATAAAATTTTGAGGCATCCTGTCCTAAAAATTTTGTTCAAAAGCAGGTAATAGGAAGCCTAACCTATCTCAGACCTAAGTAGAAGCTTAGGCCTTGAGAATTATAGAAAGAGAACATGGCATACTACAATATGTACCCACAGAGATAAGAGAGGACTTAAGTATACATAGATGTATAAATAATTTAGGCATTGATCCCATGTAGGTCATGGCAGGAGACAGCAAAGAAGTACTATCTTAACAGAGAATATTTGTTTAGATTGCTTTAATTGCTCAGAATTGTTTTAGTTATCAAACTGTGTGTGGTTATGAATTTGTTTGTTATATTAAAATTACTCTGGGAGAGAGGTCAAGCTATACCTTTAATGTTTCTGGTTACTGGGCCAAGGATCATCTATTTTGGAAGAGAGGCTCTGTATTTGTGTTGACAGGAAAGGAGAAAAGGCTCTGGACCCTTTCCAGAGTGATATGGATCAGATATGACAGGGTAAGACCTCCTGAAGATATCAAAACAATGAGAAAATCAACCAAGATAGATAAACTGATCTGCAGATTCCTCAACATGGGAACAGCCCAATAATTGACTTAGACATAAAAACAATGTCTCTAGCCATAACTTCAGCTAAAATGATACAATAAATCTTGTTGTTGGTTATTGAATTCTTAAGAATCTTCATGTCCTCCTTCATATAGAATGAATGAAGATTGGTTACAGTGAGTTATTGATAAAATTAACTCATAAAAAGTTGACTTTCCCCTGCTCAAACAAGAAGCAATATTTCAATCTTCTTGTATTTGTTGAGGTCTGTCTTGTGACCAATTATATGGTCAATTTTGAAGAAGGTACCATGAGGTGCTGAGAAAAAAGTATATTCTTTTGCTTTAGGATAGAATGTTTTATATATATATATATGTTAAATCTAATTGGTCCAAAGCTTCAATTAGTTTCATTGTGTCCCTGTTTAGTTTCTGTTTTCCTGATCGGTCCATTGAGGAGAGTGCAGTGTTGAAGTCACCCACAATTTTGTGTTAGGTGCAATGTGTGCTTTGAGCTTTAATAAAGTTTCTTTTACGAAAGAGGGTGCCCTTGCATTTGGAGCATAGATGTTCAGGATTGAGAGTTCTTGTTGTATTTTTCCTTTGATCAGCAAGAAGTGTCCTTCAGAGTCTCTTTTGATGACTTTGGGTTGAAAGTCAATTTTATCTGATATTAAAATGGCTACTCCAGCTTGTTTCCTGAGACCATTTGCTTGTAAAATTGTCTTCCAGCCTTTTACTCTAAGGTAGTGTTTGTCTTTGACCCTGAGATGTGTTTCCTGTAAGCAGCAAAATGTAGAGGTCAGCATGCAGAAGAATGCGAATTGATCCATCCTTGTCTCCTTGTACTAAGCTCAAATCCAAATGGATCAAGGACCTCCACATAAAGCCAGACACTCTGAAGCTAATAGAAAAGAAACTGGGGAAGACCCTTGAGGACATCGGTACAGGGAGAAAGTTTCTGAACAGAACACCAATAGCGTATGCTCTAAGAGCAAGAATTGACAAATGGGACCTCATAAAATTACAAAGTTTCTGTAAGGCAAAGGACACCATCAAGAGGACAAATCAGCAACCAACAAATTAGGAAAAGATCTTCACCAATCCTACATCAGATAGAGGGCTAATATCCAATATATATAAAGAACTCAAGAAGTTAGACTCCAGAAAACCAAACAACCCTATTAAAAAATGGGGTACAGAGTTAAACAAAGAATTCTCACCTGAAGAACTTCGGATGGCAGAGAAGCATCTTAAAAAATGCTCAACTTCATTAGTCATTAGGGAAATACAAATCAAAACAACCCTGCGATTTCACCTTACACCAGTTAGAATGGCTAAGATTAAAAATTCAGGAGACAGCAGGTGTTGGAGAGGGTACACAGAATCTGACATTTAATCATGTAATAATTATCAGAATTTTTGACTAGAGACATGTCTGCTTCTGACAGTACCCCCTTCACAGTTCACAGAAGATAGTGTGAATCTTTACCTAAAGGCAAGGTTGCTTATTGTGGCAAGGGAACCATAGGCCAAAAGGCTGAATACAGATCTTCCAACATTATAAGAAATCAGGGGACTGTACAGAAATCTCTTATCTCTACAATTGTTTTAGAAGCTATGTTTGGTGTTTCCTATATACTCAGCTAATGTTTAATTCAATATGATATAGATTTTAAAACATGGTTTGCAGATGGAATTACAGGCTAAAATCAAAATAGTATAATAAACTCTTTTATTAAGGAATGATAGTAAAGTACTTTGTCTAATTGACAAATATAGACTGAATGTTAGTTATATATCATATTCTGTGATTTATATAATTTTTATGGTTGTACTCAATTTACATCTAAGAAAAGAGGGGTGTTTTGTTTTTGTATTTTAATTTGGACAGAAAAGGTGAAGTGTTGAAGATTGGTTCTAATGCTTTGATTTTATCAGAAATCGCATGTCCCGACACTGAAGATCTTTGTCCCCAGTTAGGTTATGATTGATCAATAAAGATGCCAATGTCTAATGGCTGGGCACGGGGCAAGACATTTAGGGGGCAGAACTTTTAGAGTTGAATGGGTAAGATGCAGAGAGGAATGAATAAACTCATCATGACCTGAGGTAGAAGGATGGGACACAAGTGAGGCAGGCGATGTAGTCAACGAGACATATGAGATTTTGGGTCAGAGGCCACTGGGCACTTCCCCAATTCGGCCTTGTGTAACAGGGGAAGGTTTAGGAGTGCCCACCCTTTGAGGTAGCTGAAGCATTTTAAAAATAAGCTAATATATGTGTGTCTTTCGTTCATGGATCCAAAGATAGCTCCTGGGTGAGGGCATGCATGCAATCCAGCAGAAGTCAAAGCAGTATAGCCAAAACTCACTGCTACAGGAGTAAGCCAATAGGAGGGTAAAATTTCTTCCTTCCTTATCTTGTGCCTTTCTTGTGAAGCTTGGATCCCAGATTCTTTGGGCTAAGAATAAGAAATACATAAGTATTAAAAATAATTAATAGCTAAATATGGCTTTAACAAATTGGGAAGTAGAATTGTGGAGTTAAGTGACTTAGTAAAGGCAGTGAATTTAGAACAGTTGTATTTTGAGCTCCAGGTTTATTGCCTACTGGCTGTGTGACCTCAGGCAATACCTTCAACATTCCTAGCCTCAGACTCCTCACCTGTTTTGAGGCACAAGGTACTTGCATCACCAGTGCCTTCATTGTATGAAAATAATTGTGACTATAGCAGGTACTCACTTAAAGGTAGCTATTCAATGGATATTGGTATTGTGTTTTCCAGAAGTAGAGGATGCATGGAAAAAGAAAGAAAGGGAGTAAATGGCACAAAAGGAAGAAATAAAAACAAGGGGATAGATGTGGACAGTGAAAGAACAAGTAGTTTCTCACATCTACTTTATTGTCTTCAATGCTTTTTGTTTGCTGCTTTAACTCTTTTCTGGACCTTTGAATGGAACACACATCATTGAGTTTTCAATATAGCAATTAAGAGCTCATAATCTCATCTCATGGGTACATAATGGGCTGAGATGCACTGGGTTGCCAAAGGTTTGCATTGTGAGGAGTTCAAAGATTACACTGAAACTGGCAGATATCAATACCTCAACTATGAATGTGGGGCACAGAAAGAACTCTCTTAGAGTTTGCTCCATCGAATGATTTTCTTCCATAGCCTACATATACTTAGTGGCCATTTGATTAAGATAATATGCTGTTTCCCTGTACTTTTTCAGACTCTTTAATCATAGTATGGATGCCTTGCAAATAAGTATTTCTTCACACTTTCCAATAGGTTTCTGAGTAAATTCTGGATAGCACATATCTCCTGCCCCAGCTTAGACATACAATTCTTTACACTCCAACCAATTCTGTGCTATGACCTTACATTTAGAGGGAGCTTAACAGAATAAGTGCTCCTTATGTTCTTTATTACTCAGGTGATACAGGCTTTCCAGTATTGACTGGGGTCAGTCCATTGGCAGAAATTCACTTCAAATCTGTATATGACTTTTCCCCAGAAACCCAGTCTGTGCCAATCTTTATTAAAGTCTTCCAAAGCCACAAACAGTTGTGTGGATTTTTTTTTTTTTTTTTTTTTTTTTTTTGTAATGAAAACCCAGTTGGTTTTCTTGGGCAGGTTAATTGGAACCCTGAAGGCACAAAGGTCCAAAGGATCACAAGTCTTACCTTAACCACCTCCAAAATGAAGAACAGTGGGACATTTATGGAAATTTAAGCTTTCTGGTAGACCTACTAATAAAAGACAAGCAAATGAAATTAATTTTAAAGATATATGTTATTTAACTTATTACATCTAAAATATTTTATTTGAACATGAACAACACCAAATTTTAGGTTAGATATTTTACAAGTTTGTGTGATGTTGAAATTGGGTATATTTTCCTCTTGTGGCATTTCTGTTAACTCTGTTTATGTAGGAAATGACCAACATAAGGTACTGTATGAGTTCCAAACGTTTCTACAGCTCCCTAGCCAGCATGTTTCAACCCTGTTATTATCTATTTTTCCCCTGGATGATATTGTTGTCCATGAAAAATAAGATTTTATCTACTGTCTGCCAATCAGGTTTGGAAGATTCAAAATGGATATTCTACCTCCAGACATCAAGGATGCAAACCCACTCTTTCTGCTGACCAACTACACTAGCAGTCCCTCTCCAATGTATTCTTTTAGAAGCTGCCTTTCCATTTTCTCATTTGTCTTCAGCATGAGCAGGAACAACAGAAAGGAAGGCCCTTGTTATTTTAAATGGAGCTTGACGAAGGTCCACAAAGAGCATCAGATAAAACCTTTTTCACAGGCAATCACACCCAAGCAGTTAAAACAAACCAAGAACTCAATTACAGCCCATTACTGTTGAATTTTGTGCTCCATTCTCACTACACATCTTGGCTTTTGAAAAAAAGGAGTGGGAAAGGGCAAAGGACACTTTTCTCTGTAGCTTGCTAATAGACTTTGCACACTGAGCAAGCCTCCAGTTCACTCATCAACCCAAGTGAGAAAGAGAAGTGCATGATTCTTTTGCTATTTAATCAGCTGTAAAGTAGAGGCTGGTGCTGAGAGTTCTTACTAAGCAAGGCTCTTTTCATATTCAGTTATAGGCAAAGGACAAATGTAATGAGAAAAGGGGGAAGTAGGGAACAGGAAAAAATGATGAGAGGAGAGAAGAAGGGTGGAGAGGAGAGAAAAATTCTTATAATCACATACTATTGAAGAGAGCTATTTAGAGATCATGTGTGCATGCATCAGGATGTATGTTGGCTACATGCAAATACTTGGATAGTGTACATAAGGGACTGAAGCATCTGAACTGGCAGGGCACTAGCTAAGGTGTTCAGAAACCATTCCCAGTTGGCTGCAGAGGAGTGACCCTAAAGACAATCCCCCTTCCAGAAAGGAAAGGCCTGGAGCCAGTAAACATGGCCTCCTGGGAGTGAGGGAATGCCTGAAGCCAGTCTCCTAGGGGTGGGGGAGATCCAGAGCCTGTAAACATGGCTTCCTGGGGATGGGGGAGGTGGAACAGGTAAACACATTCCACAGGACAAACTGTATAAAGACTGATCAAACAAGCTTGGGGTGGGGGATTGCCATTTCTCCTTCACATGCAGGATGACCCCAAATGCACATTGGAATAATACATTCTTCTTGCATTTTGCATTGATTCTCTGCTCTGTCTTGTTTTCTCGGGGGGGTACCTGGAAAGCCAAGGCTCTCTGAAGTCTTACATTTGATGAATTGGCCAGGAAAGACCTCCTATAAGAACACCAGAGCAGTGAATCGGAGGGGTTTTGAGCAGGTACCTCGGTTTGTTTTTTCTTTCTGTCTTGCTCTTTGTCAAAGTCTGAGTCTGTAAGCATGTCTGAACTTTTGGATTTGCTTGCAAGCATTGGGGGGGCTCCAAGAGCCCACAAAATTTGGGATGGTCAAGAATGATGTGCAGACCTGCTATAATGTTATGACCATGACTATGAAGGACACTTCAGGCTCCCTGGAGGAAGGAAGTCAGGAGGACTCCCCTCCATTAGACATGGCCCTGGCTTAAATCGGCCTTGTCACCTGGTTAACCTGATTCTTAGTCTGTGTTTTGATTATCTTTCTCTGTGTTCTTGGACTGGGACTGACAAAATTGTAGACATGGGACAGCAAAACTCCACTGTGCTGTGGATTGTCCTGAGTCATTGGGATGACTTTCAGTGGTGGGCACGTAACCTGTCACTATAGGTAAAAACAAAGAAGCTCTGGACATTGTGCTCATCTGAATGGTCCACCTTCAATGTTGGATGGCCTCAGGAGGGGACCTTTGACATCTCCATAGTTGTGGCCATCCAGCAGAAGGTGTTCCGGGCTGGGTCTGTTACCCATCTTGATCAGGTGCACTATATTGTGGTCTGGAGAGACTTATTAATTGACCCTCCCTCTTGGATTTGAGTTTTCCTTCCCAGCAGAGTTCTGGTGCTCTAGGCACAGACCTCACCATCTGCAGAGGCAGACCAGAAGAAGGAGGTTCTCCAGGACCCAGGGACAGCAGACCTTCTTCTCTTGGATCCTCCTCCTCCATAACCCCCTGCTCTTGCCCCTAGCACTCCCCCGACACCCTAGTCAGATGCTGAAGCATCAGTCTCATCCCCACTGGCCCTCTACTCCTCACTTCCATGACCTGGAGGGTATCCAGGTCCCACTATGGACATATGGAGCAAGAGGACCAACCCTCCAGAGACAACGGTAGCCCTCCCTCTCCAGGTCTATGGTCCCATAGTTGAGGATGGAACTCAGACTGTGTAGTATTGGCCTTTCTCTTCAGCTGACTTATATAACTGGAAATCTTAGAACCCCCCCTTTCTCAGACAACCCTAAAGCACTGATTAATCTTTTTGAGACTCTCTTGTCTACTCATCAGCACACTTGGGATGATATCAAGCAACTTGTGAGAGTGCTTTTCACAACTGAAGAATGGGAGAAAACCATGCAGGAAGCCAGAAAAAAAATGTCCCATCAAATACAGGGGCACTCTAAATTGACAAGGCTGTCATCAATAGAGGGTTCTTTTTGACTAGACCAGACTGGGATTTTACCATGGCTTCAGGTAAGGAGCACAGAAAAACCACCAAGTTCTTCTAGTAGGTCTCAAGGGCACTGCAAAGCAACCCACCAATTTAACCAAGGTAAGGAAAATTTTGCAGGGCCCAGATGAGTCACCCTCAGCTTTCCTTGAGCGGCTCATGGAGGCTTTTCACCAATATATACCCTATGACCCCACTACTGAAGAGCACAAGGCCACTGTGACCATGGCATTCATAGATCAGTCTGCAAGAGACATTAGGAAGAAACTTCAGAGACTAGAGGGATTACAAGATAAGTCTTTGAGAGAGTTAGTACAAGTAGCAGCAAAGGTATATCATAATAGGAAAACTGAAGAAGAGAAGGAAGAAAGAAGCAAAAATAAACAGAACAGAAAGAACTTAGAGGAGAAAAGTGTCAAGACAAGAACCTACAGAGAATTCTAGCAACAGTAGTCAGAGGAAACAAAGGAGACCAGGAACTGCAGACTAGAAGGCTGAAGCCCCTACTTGAGAAAGACCAATGTGCTTACTGTAAGGAGTGAGGCCATTGGGCCCAAAAAATGAAATGGGGAAAAAAGTCCCAAGATTGGGAAAAGCACTCCCAGACCCAGAAGGAGTTAGCCCTAAGTGAAGAAAGTGATTAGGGGGGAGAGGATTTGGAACCCATCTCAGGACCCAGAGTAACTCTAAAGGTGGAGAAGCCTACTCAGTTTCTGGTAGACACTGAGGCGCAACACTCAGTGTCACTCCAAACAGATGGGCTCATGTCTAAAAAAATATCATGGGTTCAAGTTGCCACTGGGACCAAAAGATATTCATGGACTACTTAAAAATCGGTTGATTTGGGTGTGGGCTGGGTGTCTCACTCTTTCATGATTATCCCAGATTGTCCCTATATCCCCTACCTTGGCCAGAAACTGCTCACCAAAATGGGAGCCCAGATCCACTTCCTCCCAGAGGGACCCCAAGTTAAAGGCCCCCAGGGAGAACCACTTCAAGTCCTGACTCTCAAGCTGAAGGATGAATACAAGTTGTTTGAAACTTCCAATAGGGCACTCCAAAACTTAGACTGGTGGCTTGAGGCCTTTCCCCAGGCTTGGACTGAGACAGCTGGGATGGGAAAGGCCACCATCCAGCCCCCCATCCATATGGATCTCAGAGCCCAAGCCTCCCCAATATCTGTGAGCCAATATCCAATGCAAGGGAGGCCCAAGACAGAATTAGGCCCCACATTGCTAGGCTCCTAGAATAAGGGATCCTGCAGAAGTGCCAGTCGGCTTGGAATACTCCACTCCTACCTGTGAAGAAACCTGAGACTCAAGACTATCACATGATACAGGACCTACAAGAGGTAAACTGGAGAGTTGCCGATATTCACCCAACTGTGCCCAACCCATATACTTTGTTGAGCTCCTTGCCATCCTCTAGGACTTGGTACAGTGTCATGGACCTCAAGGACATCTTCTTTTGCCTGACATTGACTACCCAAAGTCAGGACTACTATGAATTTGTGTGGAAGGATCCTGAGCACGAAGGGGGTGACCAGGCAACTCACATGGACCAGATTGCCCCAAGGATTCAAGAACTCACCCACCATCTTTGACAAGGCCCTATACCAGGACCTTGCCATGTATCATGAGTCCAATCCACAAAGTGACCCTTGCCCAGTATGTAGATGACATTTTGATTTCAGCTGAGACCAAGGAGGACTGTCTAGAAGGGACTAAATGCCTTTTAGAGGAGCTGGGATGATTGGGATACAGAGCCTCAACCAAAAAGACCCAAATCTGCCAGAGAAAAGTAAGTTATCTGGGCTACCTGCTGAAGGACAGCCAGCGGCTGGCACTCCAATGCTCGAAGAGACTATTCTGCACATCCCTCCTCTGCAGAGACCCAAGAAGGTATAGGAATTCCCAGACACAGCTGGTTCTGCCCGCTATGGATGCCAGGGTTTGCTGAATTAGCTTCCCCCTCTACCCCCTGACTAAAAATGGACAGCCCTTCCATGGGGGGGGGGGCGGAGAAGAGCAACGGGCTTTTGATGTGATTAAGCAGGCTTTGCTTGGGGCCCCTGCTCTAGGACTGCCTGATGCCAGCAGACCTTTCTACCTTTATGTGGCAGAGAACAGGAGAATAGCCAAGGGAGTGCTCACTCAGGGACTGGGCCCTTGGAAGTGACCAGTTGCCTATCTGTCTAAGAAATTAGACTCTGTCATGGCTGGGAGGCCAGCTTGTGCACATAGGGGCAGTGGTGGCGGTTTTAGTTAAAGATGCTGATAAATTAACTCTGGGGCAAAATCTGACCATGGCAGTTCCACATGCCTTGGAGAGCATTGTTCCCCAGCCCCGAGATCAATGGCTGACCAACACCCACATGACTCATTATCAGACTCTGTTGTTAAACTCAGATCAGGCAACCTTCACATCACCAGTGGCCCTCAAAACAGCCACTCTACTACTGGACCCCGACCTCAATCCATCAGCTCACAATTGCCAGCAGATTCTAGCTGAGGACCAGGAATGGTGAAAGGACCTGTCAGGTCAGCAGCTCCTCAATGCCGAGTTGACCTGGTTCACTGATGGCAGCAGCTACCTAGTAGAAGGTCAACGCAAGGCAGGGGGCCACAATCATGGATGGGTGTTCTGGGCAGAACAGCTTCCTCCAGGAACACCAGCACAGAAGGCAGAGCTAACAGCTCTGACCAAAGCCCTGGACCTGGGAGCAGACAAAAAAGATCAATATCTACACTAACAGCAGGTATGCCTTTGTCACTGCACATGTACACAGGGCAAATACCAACAGAGGGGACTTTTATCATCAAATGGAAGGGAAGTTAAAAATAAGGATGAAATCAAGTCCCTCCTAAGCACCATCCTTAGACCAACCAAGGTGAGCATTATTCAATGTCCCAGCCACCAGAAGTAGGAGAGCCACATAGCTAGAGGGAACAACCCAGTGGATAAAGCAGCCAAGGAGATAGCCCTCAAAGACACTATTTCTGTGCTGGTCCAACAGAAAAAATGTAACAAATCAACCAGTGGAGGAGTTAAAGAAGGGCGCCATTGGGCCAAGGGTTGGCCCCACCTAGTCTATACTAAGGAAGAGAAGGCCCAGATCTCTAGCTACTCTACCAACTACTATCTCAAGAGTGAAGGTCAATGGAAAATCCAAGAGGAAAAAACCATCTTCCCTTGGGAACAGGCCTGAGATCTGCTATGACAGATGCATAGATGGACTCACCTGGGTAGTAGACAAAAGCCATTAAGGGATCGAGGATGTTCATCATAGACCCAAGATACTTGGTAGAGGAAATAGTAGAGAGCTACAGCATCTGTCAATAGGTGAATGTCTGCTGCACCAAAATAGGTGTAGGAAAAAGACCTAGAGGAAATAGGCCAGGAGTCTTCTGGGAGGTAGACTTTACAGAAGTAAAACCTGGAAAATATGGTTATAAAGATTTACTAGTCTCTATAGATACATTTTAAGGATGGGTAGAAGCCTTTCCCACAAAACAGGAGATGGCTCTGGTCATGGCCAAGAAGATCCTAGAAGAGATTTTTCCAAGGTTTGGGGTGCCCAAGGTAATTGGGTCCCATAGACAGGTCTGATAATGGACCTGCCTTGATCTCTCAGGCAATCCAGGGGTTGGCAAAAGTATTGGGGACAGAGTGGAAACTTCATTGTGTATACTGTCCCTAGAGTTCAGACCAGGTAGAAAGGATCAATAGGATCTTAAAAGAAACATTGACTAAATTAACCTTAGAAACTGGAAGAGACTGGTTGGGCCTCCTTCCCTTGGCCTTGTTCTGAGCCCAGAACAGCGCACAATGTTTCAACCTAACACCTTTTGAGATCCTCTACAGAGGCCCTGCTCCATTGTTGGCCACCAGACCTAGCCTGGAGATCTCCTAAGGAGGAGACTGAGACCTTATCAAAAGACTAGTGGCCCTCGAGGCAGTTCAGAGAGAAATATGGTCCCAGCTGTCGGCCCTTCATGCTCCAGGAATGACTGAGGTACAATGTCGGTTCCAGGTTGGTGACACTGTCTATGTTTGCTGACATCAGATCCAGTCCCTGGAACCCAGCTGGAAGGGCCCTTACTTAGTGTTGCTGACGACATCTATGGCCATAAAGGTGGATGGCATAACTGCCTGGATCCATGCTTCTCATTTAAAACCAGTGACCAGTCCACCTGCTGAGGACCACCCATTTTGGAGCATGAGGAAGATAAGCAACCCTTTGAAAATCAAGATCATTTGGTGAGCCACCAAGGATGAAGAACTTCCTGATGCTGATGGGGTTCTGACTCTGATATGAGATAAAGGGCTGAGTGCTAGATCTAGTGCCTGCCAGACTGACTTGGATTGAATTATCAACCCTATCAGGTGACAAGGTGGCCAGGATAACTGAAGACCACCCACTTTTACCTGGTTCCCTCCCCCTAACTTTCGACCTGTGTGACCTGGTGGCCAGGTTGGACATCCGAGACATTCCAAAACAAGAAGTAAAGAAGGGGTTGCCAGAATATCATGAGAAAGCCTCATGCTCGCCAATGTCATGCCCAGGAAAGGGGCTGGGAGGAAGGAGCATAGGATGTAGACACCCCCAATTAAGAGACTACCTGTGTGAGGTCCCAATTTATTTATGCCCCTGAGAAGAGAGATCCAGGTCCTTATTCGATCAGTGCAGAGACCCTGAAAACTCCTACTGTGCTGCCTGGCACTGTGAGACCTCGGGAGACGCTTACTGGAACCTGAGCTCAAGCTGGGATTTAATAACAGTGAGCAGATCCTCTAGAGGAAGGGGACTCACATGCAGCAATTGTGGGGGGTATCACAGCTCATTGGGGAACATTCATTGAGGGGAGCATCCTGAAGTCTCCAGGGGAAGCCAACAGCCCTTAGAGGTGTGGGTCAGAGAAGGTCAATACCTCAACTTTTCTTGTACCCCAACCACTGTGCAGTTTATCCAGAAAGGGAGAGAGGCTAACGATAGATAGCTAAGGGGTAGGACATGGGACCTCAAACTATACCAGGAAGGATATGAAGACAGACCTTTTTACCTTTTCTATCTTTAATTCAAGATAGAAGCCCCTACCATCTCTGTGGGACCCAATAAGGAGGTTACTGGTGTCCCCAATAAGCTACCTAAACCCAAGGCAGAACCAGCCCAGGTAGGGTCAACCACTGTCATAACCCCCAACATCCAGGAAACACCCCCTCTTATTCCATCAGAACTGGGCTTACTGACTGAGCTTATCAGTAAGACCTTGCTAGTGCTCCATGAATCCAGGCCTGAAGGACTCACTCTTGCTGGCTTTGCTATGATATATCTTCCCCATATTATGAAAATATTGCCTTTATTTCCCCCAATATTAGCCTCTCTAATAAGTCCTATTCCTACCGATGGACCCAGAAGTCAGGTGTAGGACTCATCCTACCTGCAGTTACTGGCATCAGACTCTGCCTGGGCCGTGTGAACCTCCTCCCACTGGTCCCTTTGCAATACTTTGTATTTTCCTGCCCAGACTGCTTCATATGTCATCCCACCCAAGAATGAATAGTAGGCTTGCTCATCTGGGCTCATCCCGTGTTACACCTCAGTGTCCTTAATATATCTAGAGATTTTCTGTATAATAGTTCAGTTGGTGCCCAGGCTAGTTTACCATCCTTATGAAGAGATGTTAGATAGATGGGGTGGGGACTATTGTACCAAATGAGAACCCATCACTGCCTTGACAGTGTCTCTCTTACATGAACTGAGTGCAGCAGGGGTAGCGACAGGGACTTCTTCCCTGGTATTACAAGGTAAAAGCTACCAAGAGCTCAGGACTGCCATAGACTTAGACATAGAGAGGGTGGAAGAATTGATCACCTGCCTTCAATAGTCCCTAACCTCCCTCTTTGAAGTAGTCTTACAGAACCACCATGGTCTAGATTTGTTCTTTTTATAACAGGGAGGGCTAGGTGCTGCCCTAAGGTAAGAGTGTTGCTTTTACCTCAACTATTCAGGGGTAGTTAAAGATTCTATGGCAAAGGTATGAGAGGGACTAGCCAAGAGAAAGAGAGAAGGAGAACAAGGCAAAGGATGGTTCCACTCTTGGATCAAAAGCTCTCCCTGGTTCACGACTTTGATTTCTTCATTCCTAGGACCCCTGATCATTTTGTTCCTGCTTCTGACCTTTGTCCACTGCATTCTAAACCACTTAGTTGCTTTTATTAAAGATCAGATAGGTACAGTACAATTGATAGTCCTGAGACAAAGATATCAAGAGCCAAGTACAGAGGACCAGGGATATGAGCTGTATAACTATCTACAATAGTTTCAAGATTGAAGCATGCACAATGAAAGGAGGGTAATGAAGAGAGCTATTTAGAGATCATATTGTGTACATCAGGAAGTGTATTGGCTACATGCAAATACTAGGATAGTTTACATAAGGAACTGAAGCATCTGAGGTTTGGGAACTGGCAGGGCATTAGCTAGGGGTCTCAGGAACCATTAGTAAACACGGCCTCATGGGAGTGGGGGAAAGTCTGGAGACTACCTTCTAGGAGTTGGGGAAGGTCTAAAACTAGCCTCCTAGGGATGAAGGAAGTCTGGATCCCATAAACATGGCTTCCTGGGGGTGGGGGAGGTGAAGCAGGTAAACACATTCTACAGGACAAACTGTATAAAGACTGATCAAACAGTCTTGGGGGGGTCATCATTTCTCCTTCAGGTGCAGGAAGACCCCAACATGTGTTAGAATAATTAATTTCTCTTGCATTTTGCATCAATTCGTGGCTCCATCTTGTTTACTCAGGGGTCCCCAGAAAGCCAAGGCTCTCTTGAATTTTACACTATATGCAGACATCACATCATATGCACTGGTGTTTGAAGTCATAGGAAAGTGAAGACCTAATTTAACATGGGAATCCTAAGTATGTTAAATCAGCCTAGTTCAGGGCTAGAAAAATGGTTCAGTGTGGGTAAAGCTCTTACTGAAAAAAAATGTAAGGACCTAAGTTGCTACTCCCAGATCCAACATAAATCAAATGTAGTAGGAAGCATGTGTAATCCAAGTATTTATATGGGGAGACTGGAGATCAGAGACAGAAGAACCTAAGAAGCTGCTCCTGGACCAGGTAGCTAAAATTAGGAAGTGGTAAGCCAGAGACCCTACTTCAAAGAAGATAAAAAGTGAGGATTGATACTGCACATTCTCCTCTGACCACCATACACTCTGGTACATGTGAACCAGTTCTAACAATAATATATAGCATGCACACACATACACACACACACACACACACACACACACACAAATAAATAAAAAGAAAGAAAAGGAAGGAACAGTCTTCTTTGTGTCATTCCCATGAACTTTAATGGTACATATAAATCATCATCATTTACAGTTCATTCACACTGACTGGTCAGATTGTGCTATAGAAAGACAGTCAAAGCAAAAAAGAACTTAGTACTATGGACAATGAAGTTTGTATATTTAACAGCCTATGTAAATCCCATAGAAACACTGTAAGGAAAGGTGTGTCTAGATTATAAATAAATAGAGAAACCATGGACTTGCAAGATAAAGTTGCATTTTTTGCCAAAACTTTACATTGAGACAGTTCCCAAACAAGTCCTAATATTTAACTGAAAATATAATGTGTAATGAAATTGTTCTCTTTTTAAAATTACTGTCACAGTTTGGAGGCATGCTCTGGAGTAATTTAGGAAGGAAAGTTGAAATGGTAAATATATAGATAGCATTGATGAGGAAGTAACAGGTCAAAAGCTATGGTAGAAGAAGCTGAAGCAGCTGTGTACAGAGTTAGGTTCTGTAATAGAAAGTAAGCTTCCCTAAGATCAAAGGGCAAGTCTTATTTATCATCCAAAGAACCAATTACAGAATCTAATTTATAGCAGGCACTCAATAAATATTTGTTTAATAAATATAATATAGAATATATTTGATGTTCATCCTGCTAGCTTAATTCATGAATTCTAACACTTAAGCAAAAGCAACAATAGAAAAGATTGAGTTCTTGTCTTCATCCAGTCATTGCATTTACCCACCATTGCCATCCGTCTATAATCTCTCTCCTTTCAGAATTTAACAACAAGCTTGCATTGATGGCTTTCTCTGTGGCAGTCATTATTCTGGAAGCTTTGTCAAAGTTTTGAACAGCATATTACCTACCCTGATGGTGAACAAGATGCAGAATAAAGGGGAGCTAGAGTAGTAGGTGAGACCCAGTCAATTCGCGTCTTAGAAAACACAGGATACATAGGAGTGAGTCAGTCATTTGGGATGGAGTCTTATATGTGCAGATCACAAAAGAAGTTTTGTTATAGAAGTAACAGCAGATGAAAACCTGGGGAGTCTCATTCTGCAATAAGCCCAAGGTATAAAGACAGTTAGAAAAGTAACATAAAGAAGCAGATTCAATCAGAAGGAAATGGAAACATTAAGCGACAAGGGGTCAAACATCATAGCTATAGCTAAATTGTAGCCTCATCATTACATGCTAATTACATGCTAATGCTAATTACATGCATAAAGGGTCAGTTGGATTTAAACAGAAACCAGTTGGAGTCTGTTTGCCACCAGATCCATGTGATATACTTCTTTACTCCTTTTTCATGCTTCTCATTTTCATGAGGCCATTAATTACAGATGACTCACCATGAGATATAAGATACAGTATAGCTATATTTCACACAGCATACCTAAGTATTTTCAGTTCTGAGTGGAGGTAGATATTATTTATTGTAGTAAAATGAGAGAGTTGAACCATTGACTACATAATTATCTGCTCAATTCCAAAGAAAACAAACAACAACAAAAAAAAGATGGGCTTAGAAATTAAGTATTCAATCTTCTCTCCAGTGACCTAGCGGGTCACCTAGGTACAGCTAGGAAGTAGGGACCAGGGGCAACAGAACAGCTGGGTCCATCTGGGCTCTGCCCATGGTCCTCTGTGCACCAATCCTGTCCATGGAGAACCACTCTGCAGGGAGTGATTGACTTCAGGCTTTGGAGGCCAGGCCATCACTATCTTCTCTCTGACAACTGAGTGGGCAGGTTCAGCCAGGAGCTCAGGGAACACAGGAGTGGCAGAGCAGCTGGGACAGCATCAGTCCTGGCTCCACCTGCACCCAGAAGCTGGGGAGTGCCACAGCACTTTGTGCCAGGGGAGAGCTGGTCACCCACGGGTGCTGAGACAGGCTTGCAGGCCACAAGGAGGGACAAGCACCCACCAGAGACAGCAGAACCAACTAACACCAGAGATAACCAGATGATAAAAGGTAAATGTAGGAATGTTACCAAAAGAAATCAAGGCAACATGGCACTATCTGAACCCAATTATATCACAACAGCAAGTCCTAGATACCCCAAAACACGGGAAAAGCAAAATTTGGATTTAAAATCAGAGTTCATGATGCTGATATAGGGTTTCTAGAAGGAAACAAGCTAGTGTAGCCATTCTAATATCAAATAAAACAGATTTCAACCTAAAGTAATGAAAAAGATAAGGATGAACACTTCATACTCATCAAAGGAAAAATCAACCAAGATTAACTCTCAATTCCGAACATATATGTTTCAAATACAAGGGCACCCACATTCATAAAAGAAACTTTAATAAAGCTCAAAGCACAAATTGCACCCCACACAATAATAGTGGGAGAATTCAACAACCCACTCCAATCAATGGACAGATCAGGGAAAGGCAAACTAAACAGAGAAACAATAAAACTAACAGAAGTTATGAACCAAATGGATTTGACAGATATATAGAGAACATTTTATCCTAAAACAAAAGAATATGCCTTCTTCTCAGCACCTCATGGTACCTTCTCCAAAACTGATCATATACTCAGTTACAAAACAGACCTTAGCACATATAAGAAGATTAAAATAATTTCATGTTTCCTATCAGATCAACATGGTCTAAGTCTGGTTTTCAATAATAAGAAAAACAGCAGAAAGCCCACATACACATCGAAACTGAGCAACATTCTACTCAATGATAACTTGGTCAAGGAAGAAATAAAGAAATAAATTAAAGACGTTTTAGAATTTAATGAAAACAAAGGCAAGACATATCCAATCTTATGCGACACAATGAAAGCAGTGCTAAGAGGAAAACTTATACTGCTGAGTGCCTCCAAAAAGAAACTGGAAAGAGCATACACTAGCAGCTTAACAGCACAGCTGAATGCTCTAGAATAAAAAGAAGCAAATACGCCCAAGAGGAGTAGACGGCAGAAAATAATCAAACTCAGGGCTGAAATCAACCAAGTAGAAACAAAAGGAACTACACAAAGAATCAACCAAACCAGGAGCTGGTACTTTGAAAAAACCAACAATACAGATAAAATATTAGCCAAACTTTAACCAAACCAGAGGACACAGAGACAGTATCCAAATTGTTGGTGGGATTGCAAGCTGGTAAAACCACTCTGGAAATCAGTTTAGTGATTCCTCAGAAAATTAGACATAGTACTACCTGAGGACCCAGCTATACCACTCCTAGGCATATACTCAGAAGATGCTCCAACATATAATAAGGACACATGCTCTACTATATTTATATATATATAATTTTTTTATATTTATTCATAGCAGCCTTATTTATAATAGCCAGAAGCTGGAAATAACCCAGATGTCCCTCAACAGAGGAATGGATACCAAAAATATGGTATATTTACACAATGGAGTACTACTCAGCTATTAAAAACAATGAATTCATGAAATTCTTAAGCAACTGGATGGATCTAGAAAATATCATGAGTGAGGTAACCCAATTACAAAAGAACATACAGGTTATGTACTCACTGGTAAGTAGAAATTAGCCCTAAAGCTCGGAATACCTGAGATACAATTCGCAGACCACATGAAGCTCAAGATGAACAAAGACCAAAGTGTGGATACTTTGATCTTATTGGAAAGTGGGTCAAAACACCCATGGCTCACAGCCAACCAATAGAATGAGAATAGGGCCCCATATGGAGCAGCTAGAGAGGACTCAAGGAGCTGAAGAGGCTTGCAGCTCTGCAGGAGGAACAATAATATGTACCAACCAGTACCCCCAGAGTTCCCAGGGACTAAACCACCAACCAACCAGTACACATGGAGGTACCCATGGCTCTAGATACATATGCAACAGAAAACCATTTCAGACATCAAATAGAGGAGAAGCCATTGGTCTTGTGAAGGCTTGATTCCCCAGAATAGGGGAATGCAAGTCAGAAAATTGGGGGAGGGGAGTTAGCAGGGGTAGGAGTATGGGATTTGGGGGGGGGGGGCGGGTT
Source organism: Apodemus sylvaticus (assembly GCF_947179515.1). Lineage (NCBI taxonomy): Eukaryota > Metazoa > Chordata > Mammalia > Rodentia > Muridae > Apodemus > Apodemus sylvaticus. The sequence goes on along the minus strand of NC_067492.1, from coordinate 56,645,320 downwards.
GGTGGGATAATGTGGAAAAGAGTTAGCATTTGAAATGTAAATAAAGCAAATATATAATAAAAAAAGAAATTAAGTTTTCAGAACACTATTGAATAGAGTTTTCAAACTGTCCTTGGAGCAGGTCTTTGCATGAGTCCTGACTTTGATAAAACTCCAGTTGGTGTTCTCTTGAAACATGGAGCTCTGAGCTCATGTTGATGCCTTAGATGTCATCTCCATTCCTCATCTCATTTTTTATTGTCATCAAAATTCCCTTTCTTCCTAAGTGGGAGTAGTCAATAGGCCTTATAGCTAGGACCCCACTCATCTGGGACAGGGGGAAAGGGTATAAAACTTTTGTGTGACCATATGCCATTATCTCATGAATTGAATAATATGGTATATTTCTAGTATCAGAGTCCTTTATCTTAGACTCCCTACCTGTGGAATCCATCACCCTCATTGTTAAAGGACCTTTCTTTGTCTAGACAGGTCAGCATATGGCCAGGTATCAGGCTAATTCCTGTCCCCTACCTTAGGTTCCTCCAAAACAAATCTGGGTAATAGATGCAGTCTGTAAATTTATATCCAGCCATTTTCAAGCAGAACAGTGATAATATTGAAAAGGTTACTCTGCTGCCTCATACAATTAATGAGGAAGTCTTTCTGTTCACATGTATGCACCATAGCATTATGGATAGAAGCAAAACCATAACCAGGGTGCAATTTAAATCAAGAGATAAATAAATACAGTATAAAATTTGAGCAGATAGAATTCTGTCATCAAATCATGTTTTCAAGTAATATTCAATGGCCTGGAATATAGTCCCAAATATATTATTAAGTCAAAGAATAAAAACTATGAGTAATTTCATTGAATTTTGTCTCTAATTTTTATTATAATATACAATATTATATAATAATAATATTAATGGGAGAAGCTGGAATGAATTACATCTAAGTGTTCACAAAAATTGTTTTCAAGAATGTATAATTGTATATTTTGTGTTTAGTTCCTTTAAATATTACAGTAATGTTCAATTTTATGAAAAATGAGAAACATTTGTATTATCAAGAAAAGTACTTGAGTGATACTGTAAAAAATTATATTTAAAAGCCTTTTTAAGATTAGACAATAGAATGCATTGTAGATCTTCTAATCTGACTTCATAGTCTGTAGACAGTTTTTTAACATTTCTTGTACTTTTTTTATCTTTTCCATTTAAGCTTGCCTTAAGTCTTTGAGATGTTTTGTGTCAGGTTGTCAGTCAGTAGTTTACAGAATTATCTGGATACATAACCACTTAGTTGAAATGCTTACTGAGTACTTAGAATATTCTATTTGTGACATTCATCACTAACTTGGTTTTGGGAAAAATATCAGATGAACACAAATATTCCTAAAAGATTCCCTGGGAATATAGCTCATGCTAGGTGGTAGCTCCGGTATTATGGTTATAACAATCAACATGCTTCCTTTAAAGATAATGATTTATTGCGTGTTATACTACGCACAGAGAATTATAGGTATGCCACATGGATTATCTATACCCAGTACCAACAATTTTATTTTCGCTTGTTTCTGATGTATTGCAGTGAGAAGTGTGTGATAGAACAAGACACTTTGCAAAAATATATCCTTAGTAACCTACTTCCTCCAACCAGGCATTACCTTAAGTCTTTTCTGAGAACCACAGCAATATTTTAACCCTAGATCCTTTCAAACTTATAAAAGAGGGTGTATATACCTTGAGCCTGAACACCAGCTCTTCCTTCTTTTCTTTCTTCTTTCCTTCTTTGTTTCACATCTTCCATTCTATTTGTCCTTTCCTTCCTTTCCTCCCCTGTTCCTCTCTCCTCCTACCTTCCTATATCCTTCACCTTCTTTTCCCCTTCCTATGGTCTCTCCTCCCTTTCCTTTGTTCATCCTTTTCTTTTACTCACTATCCCCTTCCCCTTCTCCCCTTGGCCTCCCTTCTTCTTTGCTTCATTTGCCCTTCCCAGTAGTTTTAATACTTTAATAAAATCCCAGTGGTGGAATTACATACCACCTCAATGTTTTATGTTCCTGAATGAAAGACATACAGTCTTTATATTTTAATATGCCTTAAGTAGCACGATAGTTGGGAAATTGCCTAGCCTTCATGCTGCTAGAATCTACCTCCCACAAGTAATTCCAAGTTACTACTTACTAATTTCTGTGTTATATCTTGGCTGCTTCTGACTCAATTGAGCAGTCCTTTGGGTCATGTGTTGCCTGCCCCTTTACATGGTGGCTTTGCTTCTCTATCCTGTACTCTTCCCAGCAATGGTATGTCCTCTCTTCTTTCCTCTTCATTCCTATCCCACACCTAGGAACCCTAAATCCTCCCCTGTCTCTCCTCCCCAGTTACTAGCTGCTGGTATCTTTACCAATCAGAATTAACTGGGGGTAGGTTCTCAGAAGTTACATGAAGACCCCCTCCTGCGAGCAGTTTTGGAAGACCCAATTAGCATTAAAATACAAGCAGCTACACCTCCCCATCTCTTAGCATCACTTTCTGAAATAGTACACATGTTCCAATGAGCAAAGAGTAAAAGGGTTAGCTAGCTTCAGAGTCCTTAAACCCTGGAAGAACAGAAAAACAGGCAATTTTTTGTCAGGTAGTATGGCTGCTATAAAGAAAATGAAAGATAGATGTTATCCCCCAAGAACGATAGCACTATTGAAGAGTTAAGACAATTCTTGGCAAGTACAGAAACAAGTCTCACATAAAAGACAGTCCCAATGCATATAGAAGATGTCCTAGATGGGAACACCAGCCATGCACTGTCATTAAAAGAGTGCTTTTCTTGGGGAAAAGATCATCTAGAATCTGCCACTATTGTTCTCAGATATTACACACCAAGCATCTGAGAATTGCAATTTGTGGATACAGCCTTGGTTTTGAGACAATATCTGCCAACCATTTGTCTCATAGTAAGCTGAACCAACATCTTCTATGTGTTTGTGGACTAGACTACTATTGATGATCTCTTTCTTGCAACATGATGCTGCCTTACATGACAGACAGGACATGTGTGAGCCAATTTAAAAGACCACTAGAAGAAAAACATGATTTTGTGTGAAGTCACAACCGGAACAGGCAATAAAGCTGTATTCCTTGGTACACTGGGAACAAAGTCTTACATCAATGAGGCCAAACCAAAACAGTAAAATCCATGATTTCATTAAAATATTAGCTTGAATGTCACTGTAATGGCATTTTAGATTATATTAGAATTCAAATTAGCAGACTTTGAGAAAAGCCAATTGCTCTCTTCAGTGTATAATTTATGGAATTATTGTATAATTTTTGTATAATTTATGGAATAACATGTTTTTTAGGAGAAAAAAAGCAAGATCGAGCTCTGCCTATGGGCAGCCTTTGTAATCATCTAGAGCATCAGACCTTTTGTGAGTCTCCTGTATGCTGTCAAGGAATATAGAAGATACCTGAGTCCATTTACCCTTTAAGATCAAGTTTGTATATCACCTCAAAGTGGATCACTTTTGTAGTTTCATCTTGTGTTTGTAATGTTCTGTACTGATTGTTTCTCTGGACAGTTGGGGTCACCTCTTCTCACATTTTTCTACTATTAGCAGAAACCTTGGCATTTAGTGGGGGAAGCTGATGCATCAAGATTATAACATGAATTTATTTCCCGTTAAAGTGTAGGACTTGTCTACCTAGTGCTTGATTTTTGAGAGGTTTTCATTCTATTTTGGTTGAAATGAAATATACTACCTCACTGTCCACCATATATCATTGAAGAAGGTTTTTAGGAATAGAATTGTGGCCATGCAAAATTTGCATGTTTAAGATAAACCTTGGAGTGTGAGCTTATACAAAGATACAAATTTTGCAGAAATAATTTAAAATGATAAAAGTCAGAATGATAGTGCATTACCCAGCATCACTGGGGTCCATATAAAAAGGGGCAGTATGAATATAGATAGATATAGAAGGGAGAGTTATTGTAATGAGACAAACCCATCTATAAGAAACTTAGACTGGATACCCCCACACACAACACTAAAGAGGATTGATTCTGATGTCATCTTGGTTTTGAACTTTTGCATTCAAACCCGAGGCAATTCATTTCTATTGAGATATTAAATTGGCCGTATTAACTAACACAGATGTACTCCCTATACCAGCATATTCATTTTTGCAGGTTTTCTGTGTAGCTACTTCAGTGTCTTTAATAATTAAGGAAAAAGATGGATTTTTAACTGAGATGTCACAAGTTTTCCCTGTGAGCCTCCATACAACTTATCACAACTAGAGACTGAATCCTCTCTGAGAAAAATGACTGATAAAAAAATAGCATCTAGTAAATACTTGTGGAATGAATAACAAATATGCTGGAGGTTACTTCATTCTTGCTCAATAAAACCAACTTTCCAGTTGCATTTGAATCCCTTAGATATGACTCTGGTTTTGCCTCTATTATAACTCCCTTTAAAGTAGTTATTTTTTCCTTACCAGGTGCCCTGATTCATTAGTGGTTTCCATTAAAGCTATGGTTGAAAGGACACTTTCGTTTGAAACCTTCAAGCATGGTATTTTTGTTAGCTGACATTTCCTACTCTGACATAATTACTCTTTTTTTTGAGTTGTTAAACTTTCTCATGTTTGTCCTTCTTCCTTGACAGCATTTTCCTTGAACCTTTCTGGAAGGCATTGACTGAGCCCATTTGGTAATGTAAGAGAATCTTAAAGGAAAATAAACCATTGATCATTCTGCCTGGGAAAAAAATACATCCTTGAGAGATGCTTTTGTCTAAACTGTTCACTCTCAGACCAGGTCACAGTTTTCAGAGGTGTGTATGCTAGTAGCAAATAATATTAAAAATAGAGTATTTCTCAGAGGCTTTTCTATTTGTAAAAAAAAAAGTCAGGAAAATAATTTTGTTTCTTAGTATTTTACAGAGAGTGAGAAAAGTTAGAAGGAGTAAAGAGTATTGGCCCCAGTATCTAGAAGCCTTGGGTTAGATTTCTAACAATTATGTTTTCCTCCTGCTGTGGTTTTGGAAATTACATTATCGTTTTCTGAGTCCATATAGTTCCCCATCTGTAAAACAGGAAAAAATAAGAGTGATCACAGTTTCTCAGGGACAAAGAAAGTTGAGGTTCTCTAAAAATGTAATACTGTAGAAATATAAAATGTGAACATTCTGGACTCTCACTTTCTTTTTTTTTTTCTTGGTTTTCTTCCTTCCTTCCTTCCTTCCTTCCTTCCTTCCTTCCTTCCTTCCTTCCTTCCTTCCTTCCTTCCTTTTTTCCTTCCTTCCTTCTTTCCTCTCTTTCATTCATTCATTCTGTCTTCCTTCTTTTTTACTTTAGAAAGATATAGTTTTATTTTTTACTTTCTAACCAAATAAAACTTAATAAAAAAAGAAAACCATTCTGTCAAAGTTGGACAAGATCAGGAAAATAAAAGAGCCCCAAACGGTGGCACAAGAACCAGAAAACAACTGATTCACACTTCAAGGAGTTCCATACAAGGACTAAACTGAAAGCTATAATACATATACAGAGAACCTGGTGCAGACTTGTATAAACCTTGTGCATACTTAGTCTCTGTAAGTTCATATGAGCTTTGTTCATATGAGGCTTGAAACACCTGGTGTCCCATGTTTCTTCTGTCTCCCTCACTCCTTCTTCCTTTGTTTCCACAGCGTTCCCTGAGCTCTGAAAGGATGCTTTGATACAGACCTCTCATTTAAAGATAAATGTTGTATGTTTTCTCTCTGTGTGTGATGTCTGGCTGTGGGTCTCTGTATTTGTTTTCACATACAGCAAAAAGAAGCTTCTAATCTATGAATATAGCATAATATCATTAGGTATTTATTATGATTTTATTGTTACTTTTGGGGGTCAGTAGTATTTGCTTTACCCTACCTCTCTGGGATATGTAGACTCTCATTCTTACTCATCTCATCCAGTCAGTATCAGGTACAGATTCCATCTCATGGAGTGGGCTTTATATCAAATCAGACATTGGTTGGTTACTCCCACAAGGTATGTGCCACAATTGCCCTAGTACATTTTTCAGACAGGGCAGATTGTAGACCAAAGGTTTTGTGTTTGGGTTGCAGTTTATTTTTCTTTTTTGGTAACTCACAGAATACATTTTTCATGTCATAAACATTAGAATATGGTGAATATGGCAGTGAAAGTTCTTGACCTTTCCATAATCAATGAATTGTGTGAATATTGTCTTCAACAATGAGGGCTTCATGTCAGTATATGGACAGCAACCTACGGTCTTGGCAACAGCCTACATTTGAAAATTTATAGGGACCCATTTGGCCAACAACTCAATTGGACGAAACCCAGTTCTGGCATTGAAAAGTCCATTTAGTGACAAGAAATGGCCAGTTTCATCTCCCTTTTCATTTGGAGAATTTGCTAGGATTGCTTTGACATATTATAGAAAGTTTCTAGTGTACTACGTTTCCATGCCACCATTCAAATGCTCTCAATTCTAGCTCCTATAGCTAAGAAAGTCTTTCATCAAAACAACTGGATACAAATCATTTCACAAAAATCAGTAACCCTCCTATATATAAATGACTAATGGACTAAACAAGAATCCAGGAAAGTGTTACCTTTCACAATAACCATATCTATAATAAAATATCTGTGGTAACTCTAACAAAGCAAGTGAAAGACCTGTATGACAAAATCTTCAAGTCCTTGAACAAGAAAATTGAAGAATAAATCAGAAGATGGAAGAATCTCACATACTCATGTATCGGTAGGATTAACAGAGTAAAAATGACCATACTGCCAAAAGCAATATATTAAATGTGATGCCTATCAATATTTCAACAAAAACCCTGAAAAGATAATTTTCCCCTAAGTCTCATTCCCCCTCCCCATTCACATCTTATTCTCCCATTTTTGTTTCTCTGTTCTGCCTGATACAATTAAATCTCTTGCATGCCCTCCTCCCAGGAATATCCATGTGCCTTCTCCAATCTCTTCCTATGCCTAAGCTCTCTGGGTCTATGGATTGCAGTTTGCTTATTTATTTATTTATTTATTTATTTATTTATTTAATAGCTAATATCCAGATATAAATGAATTCATAGATATTTATATTTCTAGGTCTGTGTTACCTCACACAGGATGATTTTTCTCATTCTATATGTTTGGTTGCAATTATGTCATTTTTAAAAAAAGAATTAAGTAATATTCCATGGTATAAATGTACTACATTTTATATCCATTCTTCTGTTGAGGGATATCTAGGTTGTTTCCAATTCTAACTACTGTGAGTTGAACAGAAATTAACAGATCTGAGGAAGTATCTCAGTTGAAGGATGAAGTGTCATTTGGGTATATGTCCAAGAGTCATATAACTAGATATAGAAGCAGAAGCATATCAATTCCCATCTTTCTGAGGAGCCTCCATACTGATTGTCATAGTGGTTGTACAAGTTTTGCATTCTCACCAGCAATGGAGAAGGAGTCCACATTCTCTAAGCATGAGTTGTTATGATATTATTGATTTTAGCCACTTTGACAGGCATAAAATGAAATTCCAAAGTAGTTTTGACTTATTTGCATTTCCCTAATTCATAAGCTTGTTTAAAATTTAAGTTTCTCAGCCATTTGAATTTCCTCTATTGAGAATTTTGTTTAGATCTGCACACCACTTTTAATTGGGTTACTTGTTATCAGATTCCTTGAGTTCTTATATATTTTTAATATTATAGGATATAGAAATGGAAAAAAAACACCTTCCTATTCTGTAGGATGCTGGCTTGTATCAATGACAGTGTCTTTTGCATTAAAAAGCTTCTCAGTTTCATGAAATTTTATTTATTAATTGACGATCTTAGTACCTTTGTTGATGATATTCTGTTCACAAAGTCTTCTCCTGTGTCAATGTGTTCAAAGTTATTCTCTGCTTTCTTTTCTAACAGGTTCTGTGTACTTGCTTTTATGCTAAGGTCTTTGATCTATTTGGAATTGAATTTTGTAAGTGGTGCTAGGTATTGATTGGTTTGCATCCTTCTATATTCAGCCATACAGTCTTACTGGCAACATTTGTTGAAGATGTCTTTTTTCTAGTGTATATTTCTGACTTTTATATAACAAAAATAAGTTGTTCAATATGTATATGTCTTCAATTCAATGACATTGATTAATTTTCTATGTTTATGTCAATGCCATGCTGTTTTTATTATGATAACTTTGTAATATGACTTGAGGTCAGGAATGGTGAGACTTCCCACAGTTCTATTATTATTTAGGATTGTTTTAGTTAATCTGGGCTTTTTGTCTTTCCATACGAAATTTAGAATTTTCCTTTCAAGGTCTCTGATGAATTGTGTTGGAATATTGAAGGGCATCACATTTAATCTGTAGATTACTTAGGATGGTCATTTTTATTTTGTTTATCTTACCAATATATGAGTAAGGGAGAACTCTTCATCTTCTGATACATTCTTCAATTTTGTTGTTCAAGGACTTAAAGTTTTTGTCATACAAGTCTCTCATTTGCCTCCTTAAGAGTTACCACAGAGTTAAGATAGTTTATTATAAATAAGGTTATTGTGAAAGGCAATGCTATCCTGGATTCTTCCTTAGTCCACTTGCCATTAGTATATAAGAGGGCTACTGATTTTTGTGAGTTAATTTGTATCCAGCTACTTTAATGAAAGAGTTTCTTAGTGGTAGGAATTCTCCAATGGTGTTTTGTTTTTGTTTCCAGATTTCAGGCACAGCTTTATTGATTTGTAGTAACAAGAAAAACTTAAACTTACTTCCATGAAAAGCAACAAATTTTATAGGAACCATTAATTTACATACATATATGCATATATATACATACATACAAATATTATGTATATACATATAAGTATATAATATTTAATCATTAAGGATATACACTTAAGCAATTTACCTTAGATCTGCACAAAGATATGTGGGAAAATATCACTCTTGAGATACAAATTAATATAAGATTCCCAGAAAAATAATGCCAACAGTTTTAACATTCAGGTTCTTATTTAAAAAAAAAAAAATTCAATCTTCACCTGTTTACTTTTTCCCCTTCTGTTCCAAGCAGATGTAGTCCTGCATATCTGGCCAGTTCCCTTCCTTGTTTTCATTCCTATCTCCCCTTCTGTCAGTTACGAACATTATGGTAGAATAGAACAAAATGCAGTCGCCCAGGTATTAGCATGGAACTGTGCTGGCTCCATGCTCATCGGCAATGTACTCACAGTGCAGACCTGCAATAACTTTCTCTTTCTGCTGTCTATGTCTCTTCCTGGTGTTTTTAAGGTCATTTATTTATACTATTATATCATCTTCAAATAAAGAGATTGTGACTTCTGCCTTTCCAGTTGTGGTACACTTGATCTCCTTCAGTTGTCTTATTGTTCTAGTTAAGATGTCACGTATCATATTTAGTAGGTATGAAGAGAGTAGACAACCTTATCTTCTTCCTATTTTTGATGGAATTGCTTTGTGTTTCTCTCCATTCAGTTGTTGTTGTCTATGGGCTTTCTGTAAACTGTCTTTAATATGTTTAGGTATTTCCCTTTGTATTTGTAATCTCTTCAAAATTTTTATCATGAGAATCTTGGATTTTATCAAAAAGCCATGTTGTGTCTAATGAGATGATATTGTGTTTTCTTCTTTCTATTTGTTTATGTAGTGAATTAATCAATTTTTCCATACTGAAGCATCCTGGTATCTCTGGGATAAAGTCAACTTGATAATGGTGAGTTACCTTTTTAATGTGTTCTTGGGTTCAGTTTGCAAGTATTTTATTCAGTATTCTTGACCGTCATTGGAAGGTCTGGATTAAAAATACAACATGATTCAGTTTATGTTTTTTTATTTTATTTGATATATTTTTTATTTACATTTCAAATGATTTCCTTTTTTCTGGTTCCCCACTCCCCGAAAGTCACATAAGCCCCCTTCCCTCCCTCTGTTCTCCCACCTATCCCTTCCCACTTCCCTGTTCTGGTTTTGCCCTATACTGCTACACTGGGTCTTTCCAGAACTAGGGGCCACTCCTCCGTTCTTCTTGTACCTCATTTGAAGTGTGGATTATGTTTTAAAGTTTCATGTAAGCTACTCCACTGAGAATGAACTACAGAAGGTAAGAAAAATTAGAAACTATTGTAATCATCTCTACTTAACATAAGGAGGCTCAGACAAGTGTGGAACAGTGAATAAAAAGGGTATTTCCTATAATTAAAATGATCTCAGTGGCCTACAGTAACCAAGGTTGATTCTTTGCTAAGGTGACCCATGTTATCTTTCTATAAATTTATGCTGACAAAGTAGTTCCTTTTTAGGACATTGTCAGTTAGAAAAGAAACCCTGGGCTAGTGGCACAGCAGGTAAAAAATGCTTTCTCTAGATGCCTGATGGACTGAGGTTGATGCATGGAAGAACATGATTGACTCCTGAGAGTTGTTCTTTCACCTCTACATATGCAAAATGGCACAAGTATTAGCCTGCACTAATACTCACATATCATATGCAAAAAACCCAAACAAATAAAACAAATGAATGAAAAGTAATTAGCCAAAGAAAATCATAAAATTGATACTGAGCATAGCAGAGGAAGAAAGAAAATCTTCTCACAAAAGAGACATCACACAGAAAAATTGGGATAATTAGAAAATAGATACAGAATTTCCTGTATGGTCAAATCCAGGACCCAAACTGAAGATGGGGACAATGGAGCAGCTTTGGACTCAGCATGGTTGGACTGTTCTTAGTTTCTTATTTTTTTGCTACAATAAAATATCCTGAAGAGAAGCAACTCTGTTCCTAACTTGGTCTATATTCTGTACAGTAAGTGCTTTAACCAATGAGCCATCCCAAAATTGTCATCTATATTGTATAATATAGATTGCGTTATAAACTTTGAGTTTTTAAACATTGATTCACTTTAGGTAAAAATAGGACTTCATAAACTAATTATGAAGCATCTATGCAACAACTATCCAAACTACAAATAAATGTTTATATTTAAAAATAATAGTCAAAAGAACCAACAGGGAATACAATGTTTTAAAAAACCTACCACTGAGAAACGGATTTATTACTCACAATTCTAAGTTATAGTCCATAATTGCAGTCACAGGGACAGGAAAATCAGACAGTTGTCACAGCATAGCCACAAGCAAGAGCAGAGAAAGGTAAACATATGCATATTTAGCACTTTCTATGACCTTATACAACCCAGTACCACCCACTTTCAGGATGTGACTTTCCATGTCAATTAAGTCAATCAAGACAACTCCCTTTAGATATCTTCATGGGCCAACTTGATATAGATAATATCCTGAAGAATCTCTCTTCAGTTAACAAATTAAAACTGAGCAACACAGGGAAGATGGATATGTGATTCTCCATGGGCATTAGAAAACAGGTACAGAATTTCATGTGTGGTCAAATTCAGTCCCCACACTGAAGATAGGGACAACAGAGTATCTTTGGATTCAACATGAGTTAGCCTGTTCTTAGTTTCTTTTGTTGTTACAATAAAATGCCCTGGAGACCAGCAACTCTGTTCCTAACTTGGTCTATATTCTGTACACTAAGTAGGAGGAACAGGTGTGGATTATTCCAGCTTCAGGAGCTGGTTAGATGTCTAAGTTTTACAAACAGTAATTATGCTGCCAGATACACGAGTATAAACTTCAAAGAATTTCAGGAAGGTGATACCAATCTGGTACTAGTACTCAGTGGAAAGAAAGCAGAAAGTATATCACAAGTAAATGTCATTCCAGACTATACGTGGCTTTTAGAAGAACTCTATAACCATTCAGCAAGAACAGATATTTTGAAATTCCAAACTGCACAAACTCCCACATGGAGCTAGCAGACCAACATTAAACTCTCTTCATCTCTGCGCTCCTCCAACTATACTTTGCTCCTCCAGCAGTGTAGGGCTTACGCTCAGACCCAGGCCAGGCTAATACATCTGAGTTACCTCCCACTATAATCTTTCTACAGTCTGTGAGGTAATATGTTGGATACCTTGACCCATTTCTCTCTGATTCTAAAATCAAAACTCCATTATTCCATAGACTCACAGTTTGCCTCAGCACTAAAAATCAGACCCACGTACATGGATGTGCTTTAAAAACTAAAAAGACTTAGAATAGAACTTTGAAATACACAAATAAATCCCAAACATTTAGATATAGATATTTTAAAGCTATGAAGGGCAATGGCTAATTTTATGTAAGATCCCACTCCGATGTACACACAAGAACATACACCATCACTATTACCACAACCAACTACTACCACTACCACTACCACTACCACTACCACTACCACTACCACTACCACTACCACTACCACTGAACATTCTGAACAGCTTTCTGGCTTCAAAAATACCATGATGTGGCTGTGGTTCAGCCAAGGTTCAGTGAACATTTCCTCAACGTTACCTCTACCACAAGTTATGTGCTAGATGCCTTGGACACCACAATCAAGATAATAATCCTCCTATTGTAGGAGAAACTGCATTGTCTAGGTAGACACACTTCTGGATGTATAGGCAGTATATTCGCTAAAAGGATTGGAATGTTCTCACTACAAAAAAAAAATGTTATGCATGACTTACGATAGTACAGGTAATAGTTATCTATGCAATTTGATTATTGGATGCTGTGCACATATGTTAACATCGTATGTACCCAATAAAAATGTATGGTAGTCAAAAATAAACAAAACACAAAAACTGTAACTTACTGTAACTTCTACTGATTGGCCATCCCACATTGTATCCACTACTACGTGTCAAAAGGAGTTCTGGGTGAGAGAGAACATTTCTCCCTTGTTGAAGTTAACAATTTGGTGGGTGGTAATTCAGACCATAAATCTTACCACATTTGCTAGGACAAAGTTACTATATCTGAAAATAAATGCATAATATTCTTCCCTCCACGGTCTTTCCACACAAGGGTTTGGAAGCTAAGGCCAACTTAGTATCCAGTTACTGTGACCTCTTCTCATTTCTTCCTTGCATGCAGATCCAACGAGCATGCCACTATGGCCAATGCTTCAAGGGAGGTCATGATGTTAAGATCTATTGGGACTTGCTAGAAGGTAGAAACCTCAATGGTTCTACCCTTCTCTAACTATGCTGTGTAAGATGCTCTCTTGTGAGGTAAAACAGTGACATGGAATCATCGCAAAGTATATGCTATTTTCATTGTAAGTAGCTTCCCTAAGGAGAGGCTGTTCTTGGCTTTGTTATCTATATTGCCATCAAAGCCCCACCCCAGTTTTAAGAGAAGGAACTTCTAGTCTTTCTTAGAAAACTAAATTATCTGTTACTCAAATGTCACTAGTTTCTGCTAAAGACATTCATGCAGGCTGTGTTTGTATTCATAATTATAGGGACATTGTAACATTGAGAAGCCTCTAATCTCATCTTTGTACACTTTAGGAGAATAAAGGGGTTTCTTTTTTATATGTCAAGACCCTCTTCAGCTTCTATTTCGTGTCCTTATTTCCATTCCCTGTTGTGAAGTGGAATAGATTTAACAACCCTATGTTCTTTTAGTTTAACAACTTTTCAACTCAGCTACAATCCCCTCTAGTCATGTCAAACGTCTGGTGACACACAGGAAAGAGGTATTGCCAAGTGTCTGTTCTTTTCCTGTAATTGACTTTTCTGGTCAAAGCTCAGGCAGGTGACACATGATGCTGTTCACCTGCTGATCTGGAATCCCCTTGTTCACACAGCCAAAGGAGCCCAGCAGCTGGGGAACAGAACTGCTAGAGATGAACTTCCAGGCTCTACACTTCTCCATTTCATTCATAAGCAAACAGGCTTTTCTCCAGGTCCTATATAGGACTTGGCTTTAATACCCAATATTTCAACATTCCCCTAATATGCATGCAAATGACACTCTTTCTTAGGTGCCAGATGAATGAGGTGGGATGCTTTAGGGCAAAACTATACCTGGTTCAATTCTTACCTCTATCACTTCCCTTCTCTTGAGCCCATTGCACAGACAAATTTCATTTTCCTCTCATGTTTGCAAACCAAAGGTATAATAATCTCACAGAAATTATTGGGGGACAAAACAAGTCCATGGCACAAATATAGCAACCAATGCCCAAAAGATGCCATAATTGAATTAGCTTCAATTCTCTAGTTTACGAGGTTGTTTGGATGTATTATCGAATGACACTTAGAATTAACTTGATCTAATCCTCAGCCTTCAGGCAATGCATGCCATTGTGTGTATAAATACATTCTTTTCCAGAAAGAAGTAAAAATATAAACTATAGAAGAGCTAGTATAACCTTCTAATTAAAAAGTTCTCCATTATAACCAACTTTCTTTCTTTTGGGGGGGATGGGTGGGAGGTGGTGGGTTTTGTTCATTTATTTTTGTATTCACTTTATATCCTGACCGATGCCCCACTAAATAACTTTCATTATTCATACTTCCATCTCCCTGTCTACAAAATGCTTGGATTGAATTCATCCCCAAGGCCTTGCATCTATTCTCCTCTATTATAGTTGCAATCAAAAAGTATTTTTATTCTGTTCTTGAAGGAGAAGATGAGGAGAGATGTTACATTCTGAGTGTCTCCTTTCCTCCACAGGCTCTAGGAAAGGCTTGTGTCTGTCTGGTTCAACTTTATTCTCTCTGATGGAAGTGTTACCACCTTTTTCTCATGCACAGATGCCAAAGATCATACACTTGATACATTAACCACTGTAAGAATCAGAGGTTTTTAAAGCCTAGCTGTCTACAGTTTGTAATTTGTCCCAGGCACAACTCTGAAAGTTGTCTGATAACCCTCTAGGAATCCAAATAGTCAATACTATTAAGTAAAGTTTTTTCCCATGTTATGAAAGCATTTTATGCCATTACATCCAAATTATATGCTTATGCTCAGGTTGTCTTTTTTATTTTTTTAGTTGGTCAGGATCCCCTACCAAGGAAATGGTATCAACCACTGTAGATGAGTCTTCCTATTTCAATTAATCTAAACACTCATTTCCCCACAGGCATGCTCACAAGCCACCCTGATCTAGGAAATTTCTTTTTGAAGCTTATTTCCCAGATGATCTCAGATAGTGCCAAGTTGACAACACTGTCACAGATAGTGTACCTTGAATAGTCTCACTGGAAAAAAAAAGTCAAGTATTTGAGATGACTGAGTAGGTTGATTTAATTGGGTATTCTATAATATATTCACAATTCATATTACTCTTATTTTACACCTACAAATGCATCAGATATAACCATATATAATGACTTTATGTTCTCAAATCATTATGAAATTTATGGTAATAAGGGTAGAACATTAAGCCAAGGGTAGGTACTTTCTGAGCCTGGGGCCAAATCCAATTGCCTAAGTTATCCACAATTAAAGACTGGATATTTGTGTTTCCTTAATATCCATGAGTGAGAACTATACCCACTAATTTGATGACATTGAGTGTGCTGGTGTATATATTGAGGCAGTGTTGCTATCCCTAGGCAGATGAACCTGGGCTCTATTAGAAAGAAGCTGAATGTGAATCTAGGAGCCAGGCAGTAAGCATCATTACTCCATGGTTTCTTCTCTGTGTTCCTGCCTTGGCTTTCTATATGATGGATTGTAACCTATAAAATGAAATACTGATTGGTTCTGGTTGTGATTTTATCACAACAACATATAGAAAAATAGAACAGATATGTACCAGTACTGTTTAGATCTAGATAACATGCTATCAGCTCATTTCCACATTTTATTTATATTTCATCAGCTGATGGATTCTGGGAATCCTAAACTTCCAGCTAAAGTTTGGCAGTTTTAAGCTCAGTTTTTATAATGAAAACCTATACTCCACCCCTCCACTATTTTTAGTAACACAAGATAATTTATCCATCCTACCACAGTCTTGACACATTTTATAATAAATTCAGGAGGAATTGAGGTCTTTTCTTTATTAGATATTTTCTTTATTTCATTTCAAATTGTATCCCCTTTCCTGGTTTCCCCTCCAAAAACGCCCTGTCCCATCCCCCCCTCTACCTGCTCACCAACCCACCCACTCCTGCTTCCCTGTCCTGATATTCCCTATACTGGGCCATTGAGCCTTCTCAGGACAAGGCCCGCTCCTCCCTTTGATGTCCAACAAGGCCATTCTCTGTTATATATGCAGCTGGAGACATGGGTCCCTCCATGTGTACTCTTTGGTAGGTAGTTTAGTCCCTGGGGACTCTGGGGGTACTAGTTGGTTCATATTGTTGTTCCTCCTATGGGACTTCAAGCTCCTTCAATTCCTTGGGTCCTTTCTCTAGTTACTCCATAGGGGACCTTGTGCTCAGTCCAGTGGTTGGCTGAAAGCATCCACCTCTGTATTTGTCAGGTACTGGAAGAGTTTCTCAAGAGAGTGCTATATCAGACTCCTGTCAGCAAGCTCTTGTTGGCATTCACATTAGTTTCTGGTTTTGGTGACAGGATTTGGGGTGGATCCCCAGGAGGGGCAGTGTCTAGATGGCCTTTCCTTCAATCTCTGCCCCACACTTTGCCTCTGTGTATCCTCCTATGTGTATTTTGTTTCCCCCTCTAAAAAGGATGAAAGGATCCATAATATTGTCTTCCTTATTCTTGAGCTTCATTTGGTCTGTGAATTTTATCTTGGGCATCACAAGCATCTGGGCTAATATACACTTATCAGTGTGTGCATAACTTGTGTATTCTTTTGTGATTGGGTTAGTGCACATAGTATGGTATTTTCTAGTTCCATCACGATTTGAATAAGAATTTCATGAATTCATTGTCTTTAATAGCTGAGTAGTACTTCATTGTGTAAATATACACATTTTCTGCATCCATTCCTCTGTTGAGGGACATCTGGCTTCTTAACAGCTTCTGGCTATTACAAATAAGGCTGCTATGAACACAGTGAAGCATGTGTACTTACTACATGATGGAAAATATTCTGGATATATGCCCAGGAGTGGTAGAGCTGGGTCCTCCAGAAGTACTATATCCAATTTTCAGAGGAATTGCCAAATTGATTTCCAGAGTGCTTGTACAAACTTGCAATCCCACCAGGAGTGAAGGAGTGTTCCTCTTTCTCCACACCATTATCAGCACCTGATGTCACCTGAGTTTTTGATCCGAGCAATTCTGGTTGTGAGGTAGAATCTCAAGGTAGTTTTGATTTACATTTCTGTAATAACTAAGAATGTTGAACATTTGCCTTACAATTTCATGAATCCATTGTTTCTAATGACTGAATAGTACTCCATTGTGTATATAACCATATTTTTTTAATCCATTCCTCCATTGAGGGATACCTGGGTTCTTTCCAGCTTCTGGCTATTATAAATAGGGCTGCTATGAACATAGTGGAGCATGTATCCTTATCACATGCTGGGGAATCCTCTGGGTATATGCCCTGGAGTAGTATACCAGGATCCTCCAGAAGTGATGTGCCCAGTTTTCTGAGGAACCACCAGACTAATTTCCAGAGTGGCTGTACCAATTTGCAACCCCACCAGCAGTGGAGGAGTGTTCCTCTTTCTCAACATCCTCAACAACACCTGCAGTCTCCTGAGTTTTTAATCTTAGACATTTGACTGGTATAAGGTGAAATCTCAGGGTTGTTTTGATTTGCATTTCCCTAATAACTAATGATGTTGAGCATTTTTTAAGATGCTTTTCAGCCATCTGAAGTTCTTCGGGTGAAAATTGTTTAGCTCTGTACCCCATTTTTAATAAGGTTATTTGGTTTTCTGGGGTCTAACTTCTTGAGTTCTTGTATACATTAGATATTAGCCCTCGGTTGGATGTAGGGTTGGTGAAGATCTTCTCCCAACTTGTTAGTTGCCGATTTGTCCTTTTGATGGTGTCCTTTGCCTTACAGAAACTTTGTAATTTTATGAGATCCTATTTGTCAATTCTTGATCTTAGAGCATAAGCTATTGGTGTTCTGTTCAGGAACTTTCCCCCTATACCAATATACCAAGACCCCTCAAGGGTCTTCCCCAGTTTCTTTTCTATTAGTTTCATGGTGTCTGGCTTTATGTGGAGGTCCTTGATCCATTTGGAGTTGAGCTTAGTACAAGGAGATAAGGATGGATCAATTCGCATTCTTCTGCATGCTGACCTCCAGTTGAACCAGCACCATTTGTTAAAAAGGCTATCTTTTTTCCACTGGATGTTTTCAGCCCCTTTGTCTAGGATCAAGTGGCCATAGGTGTGTGGGTTCATTTCTGGATCTTCAATCCTATTCCATTGATCTGCCTGCCTGTCACTGTACCAATACTATGCAGTTTTTAATGCTCTGTAGTATTGCTTGAGGTCGGGGATACTGATTCCCCCAGAATTTCTTTTGTTGTTGAGAATAGTTTTAGCTATCCTGGGTTTTTTGTTATTCCAAATGAATTTGAGAATTGTTCTCTCTAACACTATGAAGAACTGAGTTATGATTTTGATGGGGATTGCATTGAATCTGGAGATTGCTTTTGGCAAAATGACCACTTTAACTATAGTAATCCTGCTAATCCATGAGCATGGGAGATTTTTTCATTTTCTGAGGTCTTCTTCCATAGTCTTGAAGTTCTCATCATACAGATCTTTCACTTGTTTGGTCAGAGTCACACCAAGGAGCTGGAGAACATCATACTAAGTGAGGTAACCCAGTCTCATAAGATCAATCATGGTATGCACTCACTAATAAGTGGATATTAGCCTAGAAAATTCGAATACCCAAAACATATTCCACACATCAAATGATGTCCAGGAAGAACGGAGGAGTGGCCCCTGGTTATGGAAAGATTCAGTGTAGTTGTATAGGGCAATACCAGAACAGGGAAGTAGGAAGGAGTGGATGGGGGTATAGGAGGAGGGAAGAGGGCTTATGGGACTTTTGGGGAGTGGGAAGCCAGAAAAGGGGAAATCATTTGAAATGTAAATAAAAAATTATATCGAGTAAAAAAAAAAAGAATATTGAACATTTCTTTACATGATCCTCAGCTATTCAGTATTCCTCAGTTGAGAATTCTGTTTAGCTCTGTACCCCATTTTTTAATAGATCTGGTTCTCTGGAGTCTAACTTGAGTTCTTTGTACATATTGGATATTAGCCTCTGTCAGATGTAGGGTTGGTAAATTTATTGATTTTCTCAATTTGTTGGTTGCTGTTTTGTCCTATTGACAGTGTCCTTTTTCTTCTAGAAACTTTGTAATTTTATGTGGTGCCATTTGTCCATTCTTGATCTTAGAGCATAAGCTATTGGTGTATGTTTAGGAAATTTTCTCCTATGCCCATGTGATCAAGACCCTTCCCCACTTTCTTTTCTATTAGTCTAGGTGTGTCTGGTTTTATGTGGAGTTCCTTGATCCACTTGGACTTGAGCTTTGTACAAGGAGATAAGAATGGATCGATTTGCATTCTTCTGCAAGCTATCCCCCTGTTGAACCACCAGCATTTGTTGAAAAGGCAATCTTTTTTCCACTGGATGTTTTTAGAACCTTTGTCAAATATCGAGTCACCATAGGTGACCACCATAGGTGGGTCTTCAATTCTATTCCATTGATCTACTTGCCTGGCACTGTACAAATACCATGCAGTTTTTATGACTATAGCTGCATAGTACTTCTTGAGGTCCCAAATACTGATTCCCCGAGAAGTTCTTTTATTGTTGAGAATAGTTTTAGCTATCCTGGGTTTTTTGTTATTCCAGATGAATTTGAGAATTGCTTTTTCTAACTCTATAAAGAATTGAATTGGAATTATGATGGGGATTGCATTGAATATGTAGATTGCTTTTGGCAAGATGGCCATTTTTACTGTAAAAATCCTGCCAATCTGCAAACATGGGAGCCCTTTCCATCTTCTGAGGACTTCTTTGATTTCTTTCTGCAGAGACTTGAAGTTCTTGTCATACAGATCTTTCACCTGTTTGGTTAGCATCACACCAAGTTACCTTATATTGTTTTTGACTTATGTGAAGGTTGTCATTTCCCTAACTTCTTTCTCAGACTGTTTATCCTTTGAGTATAGGAAGACTACTGATTTGTTTAAATAAATTTTATATCTAGACACTTTGCTGAAGTTATTTATGAGCTGTAGGAGTTCTCTGGTGGAGTTTTTGGATACTATCATATCATCTTCAAACACTGATATATTAACTTCTTCCTTTCCAATTTGTATCCCTTTGACCTCCTTTTGTTATCTAATTGCTATAGGTAGAACTTCAAGTACAATATTGAATAGATATGGAGAGAGAGGGCAGCCTTGTCTAGTCCCTGATTTTAGTGGAATTGCTTCCAGTTTCTCTCCATTTAGTTTGCTGTTGGCTACTGGTTTGCTGTATATTGCTTTTACTATGTTTATGTATGGGTCTTGAATTCCCTATCTTTTCAAGACTTTTAATATCAAGGGATGCTGAATTTTGTCAAATGCTTTTTCAGCATCTAATGAAATGACCATGTGATTTTTTTCTTTGAGTTTGTTTATGTAGGGGATTACATTGATGGGTTTCTGCATATTGAGCAATCCCTGCATCCCTGAAATGAGGCATACTTGATCATGGTGAATGATAACTTTGAAATGTTCATGGATTTGGTTGGCAAGAATTTTATTGAGAATTTTTGCATCAATATTCACAATGGAAATTGGCCTGAAGTTCTCTTTCTTTGTTAGATCTTTGTGTGGTTTTGGTATCAGTGTAATTGTGGCTTCATAGAACAAGTTGGGTAGTGTTTCTTCTTTTTCTATTTTGTGGAATAGTTTGAAGAGTATTGGTATATACTGTGAAGGTCTTCTTTGAAGGTCTGATAGAATTCTGCACTACAACTATCTGGTCCTGTGCTTTTTTTGGTTGGGAGAGATTCAATGACTTCTTTTATTTCTTTAAGGGTTATGTGACCTTTTAGATGGTCTATCTAATCCTGATTTAACTTTGGTATTTGGTATCTGTCGAGAAAAGTTTCCATTTCGTGGAGTTTTTCCAGTTTTGTTGAGTATAGACTTTTGTAGCAGTATCTGATATATTTTTGAATTTCCTTACCTTCTGGTTTTCCGTCTCCCATATCTTTCTATCTCTTTCCTTATTTCTTCCTTGATTTCTATTTTGTTAATTTGAATACTGTCTCTGTGCCCTCTGGTTAGTCTGGCTAAGGGTTTATGTGTCATGTTGAATTTCTGAAAGACTCAGGTCCTGGTTATGTTGATTTTTCTTATAGTTCTTTTTGTTTCTAATTGGTTGGTTTAAGCCCTGAGTTTGATTATTTCCTGCCATCTACTCCTCTTGGGTGGATTTTCTTCTTTTTGTTCTATAGCTTTCTGGTGTGCTGTCAAACTGCTAGTGTATGTCTTTCCAGTTTCTTTTTGGAAGCATTCAGAGCTAAGAGTTTTCTTCTTAGCAGTGCTTTCATTTTGTCCCATAAATTTGGGTATTTTGTGTCTTCATTTTCATTAAATTCTAAACAGTCTTTGATTTATTTCCTTATTTCTTCCTTGACCAAGGTATCTCAGAGAAGAGCATTGTTTAGCTTCTATGTGCATGTGGGCTTTCTGTTGTTTTTGTTGCTATTGAAGACTACCCTTATTCCATAGTGATCTGATAGAAGGAATGTGATTATTTCAATCTTCTTATATCTGTTGAAACCTTTTTTGTGACTGATTATATGGTCAATTTTGGAGAAGGCACCATGAGGTGTTGAGAAGAAGATATATTCTTTTGATTTAGGAAGAAATGTTCTATACATAACTGTTAAATCCATTTGGTCCATAACTTGAGTATCATAGTGTCTCTATTTTTTTTTGTGTGTGTGTTTCCCTGATCTGTCTATTGATGAGAGTGCAGTGTTGAAATCCTCCACAATTATTGTGTGAGGTGCAATGCATGCTTTGAACTCTAGTCAAGCTTCTTTTATGAATGTGGGTACCCTTGCATTTGGAACACAGCTGTTCAAAATGGAAAGTTCTTGGTAGATTTTTCCTTTGATGAGTATGAAGTATCCTTCCTTATTTTTTTGATGACTTTTGGTTGGAAGTTGATTTTATCCAATATCAGAATGTCTGTTCTAGCTTTTTGCTGGGACTGTTTGCTTGGAAAATTGTTTTCCAAACTTTCACTGTGAGGTAGTGTTTATCTTTGACTTTAAGATGCATTTTCTGTATGCAGCAAAATCCTGGGTCCTGGTTATATATCCAGTCTGTTAGTCTATATCTTTTTATTGGGGAATTGAGTACTGATGCTAATAGATATTAAGCAATAGTAATTGTTGTTTCCTCTTATTTTTGATGTTATTGTTATGTTTGTGTGGTTACCTTCTTTTGAATTATTGAAGGAAGTTTACTTTCTTGCTTTTTCTAAGGTATAGTTTCCTTCCTTGTGTTGGTGTTTTCCATTTATTATCCTTGTATGGCAGGATTTGTGGAAATATATTGAATAAATTTGGTTTTGTCATGGAATATCTTGCTTTCTCCATCTATGGTAATTGAGAGTTTTGCTAGGTATAGTAGTCTGGGCAGACATTTCTGTTCTCTTTGGGTCTTTGTGAGAACTGCCCAGGAGCAGGAGTTTTCATAGTCTCTGGGGTGAAGTCGGATATAATTCTGATAGGTCTGCCTTTCTATGTTACTTGACCTTTTTCCCTTACTGGTTTTAATATTATTTCTTTGTTTAGTGCATTTGCCATTTTGATTATTATGTGAAGGGAGGAATTTCTGTTCTATTGCTGTCTCTTTGGAGTTCTATAGGCTTCTTGTGTGTTTGTGAGCATCTCTTTCTTTAGGTTAGGGAAGTTTTCTTCCATAATTTTTTAAAGATATTTACTGGCCCTTTAAGTTGGGTATCTTTGCTCTTTTCTGTACCTATAGTTCTTAGGTTTGGTCTTCTCATTTTGTCCTGGATTTCCTGGATGTTTTGGGTTACAAGCTTTTTGCATTCTGCATTTTCCTTGACTGTTGTGTCAATGTTTTCTATGGTATCTTCAGCACCTGAGATTCCCTCTTCTGCCTCTTGAATTCTGTTGTCAATGCTTGCACCTATGACTCCTGATTTCTTTCTTAGGTTTTCTATCTCTAGAATTGCCTCACTTTGAGATTTCTTTATTGTTTCTACTTCTGTTTTCAGATCCTTGATGGTTTTGTTTAATTCCTTCACTTGTTTGTTTGTGTTTTTCTGTAATTCTTTAAGGGATTTTTGTGTTTCCTCTTTAAGGTCTTCTACTTGTTTACATGTGTTCTCCCGTATTTCTTTAAGGGATTTACTTATGTTCTTCTTGAAGTCCTTTATCAGCATCAAGAGATGTGATTTTTAAATCCAAATCGTGCTTTTCTGGTGTGTTGCAGTAACCACAACTCACTGTTATGGGAGAACTGGGTTCGGATGATGCCATTTCACCTTGCTTTGTGTTGGTAATCTTCTTACATTTGCCTTTCTCCATCTATCAGTTATGAAAATATTCTTCAGTTATCTCTGGTGTTAGCTTATCTTGCTGTTTCTAACTATGGCTTATCTGTCCTGTAAGTCTGCGTATCAGTACTCCTTGGGAGACTAGTTATCTCTGGGAGAAATTTAGGTAGAGGGAGCTTTGGTACAGGGTCACCTCAGGTATGCAGACAGAAATCAGTAGGATTCTATCCCTAGCTGATCCTTGGTTCCTGTGTGTTGATGGCTCTGGGCAGGTTCCTCTTGGGCCAGGAATTTGAAGATAAGTGGAGGTCTTACCTGTGCACACAGGTGTGTAGGCACTTCTGGGAGACTTCCTCTCTTGTGGTGGTATTTGTGTATGTAGCTCTGTGGCCCAGGATCAGCTCTAGGCACAGATATAAATGGAAAGACTACTGCCCCAGGATGTCCCTGGGTTCTTGTGTCCTCAGCATTTTGGGTAGGTTCCTCTTAGCAGCAGGACTGGTCCAACCTGTGTTGCTAGGTCTCTCTGCATTCCTGGGAGGCTATCTACCTCCCTGGATATGGAGCTCTGTGGTAGAGGATTGTCTCCAGCTGGAAACAGAAACTGGAAGGCTGAATTGAGGTCTTATAAAAGGATAGGTATTAACCTTAGTTGCCTTCCTGATCAGCTCATCAATGATGTAGTCTGAGCAAGTCATCAAACCTAAGACTTGTTTTTACCACTTATAAAAATTTAAATTATGTTTTTCTCAGTGTAGTATTGTGAGGGTTAAACAGGATACACTATTAAAAGCTCCCATTGTATAAATGCTTAATAAATGCGTAGAAAGTACTACTACATACACTGGCATACAGTTTAGCATTCTAGCTTCCTTAAATGACCTGCACAATTGAGGGGTAGGCAAGTTGTATGTGTTTTTACTGTATCTTTCCTACATTCTCCCTAAGTACTTATCTCAGAGACTTTTATCTCACAATAAAACAAAAGCCGTAGTGTTTAAATTAAGGCATGTAGAGTATCTGGGAAAGTGAGACATGATGAGTGTGCCTCATGGAAAAGCTGCTGCTGTTGCTGTTTCTGGAGACACAGTGATCTATTAAACTATGAGTGCCGTCAGTTTACAAATGCATACATATTTCATCCCCTAATATATATTCAGTACAAAAAGCTCAATATTGAGGGGGCATTCAAATTGTTTAATGGATGTATGAATGAAAATATGTGCTACCCTAAATTTAGATGGGGACATTGTGGTAGTTAATACTCATTGTCAGTCTGGCTGGATTTAGAATCACCATGGAAACATGCCTCTGAAACCATTTCTTTCAAAGAGGAAAAGATCCATCCTTAGTGTGGGTGATACTAGCACATGGGCTAGAGTCCCAGGCTAAATAAAAAGTAGAAAGCAGTATGAGCTCCTGCATTCATCTCTCTTTGCTTCATGAGTACAGATGTGGTATGACCAGGTACTTCATTCTTCATACTTCAGTCTCATAAGGACTTCCCAACCATGATACAAGTGACCACATAAATCCTTCTTTCCTTGATTATTCCTTGATAGGATATTTTTCATAGCAATGAGAAAGTAACTAATACAGGCATGGACTCAGGGAAGGGAATGCTTTTCCTACTGCTCAGAAGTAGAGGAATATTCTTTTGCAACTCATCATGGAACAGAGAAAGTACATAGTGTCTTGGGAGACAGGAAATCCAACTTCCTGCATTTACTCTACCTCTGCCTTTCTCTTTAGTGCCGTTCTTTTCTACTTTTTGAAATCCAGGTTCCTGGGTTCATAGAAAAACTGACAGGGTAGGATCTGATCAAGATAAGAACATGCAAGCTGGTGTTCTCTAGGCTGCACGTAGCCACCAGGACAAGTGCCTTAACTTGCACTTGGGGGAATGCAAACAGGGTTTACTAAACGTCAGCTAGAAAATTCCAAATGTACCTTCTGCTGTACATTCTTCCCTCAAAACCTTAGGGGATCTTAGAAATAAATAAGAGTATCCAAACTGGAAATGAAGAAGTTAAATTGTTCCTATTTCATCCTATATAGGAAAAGCAGAAAGATCCCACAAAATCCCTCTTAGGTTAAATGATTTCAGTAAAGTCTTAAGCTACAGAGTCAACATACATAAAACAGCAGAGTTTGTAGTAAAAGTCAGGGAAACCATAAATAACCGCTACAAAGATAAAATAAAATACCTAGAAATACATTTATTTATTTATTTTTTGTTTTGGTTTGGGTTTTTGTGTTTGTTTGTTTTTTGCTTTTTGTTTTTTGAGACAGGGTTTCTCTGTGTAGGCTTGGCTGTCCTGGAACTCACTCTGTAGAACAGGCTGGTCTTAAACTCAGAAATCCGCTTGCCTCTGCCTCCCAAGTGCTGGGATTAAAGTTGTGTGCCACCACTGCCTGGCTTAGAAATACATTTAAACAAGGAAAGGAGCAACCTATACTAATGAAATGTTGATGAGAAAAATGAAGATAGAGATAATTGAAGCTCTATCAAACTTTCCAGAATAAATCTCCTGATAGTGAAGCCCAATAATTTGTACCTCACTCACCACTCCAGACTATTCTTGCAAGGACGTCAAGACAGAGGATGCCTATCTACACTCAGCATAAATTCTAGCATGTGTAACCTCGGGCTGACATAAACTCAAAAGAAGTGCATGGGGATGGAAAAACAAGGATGATCCTCAAATCCTGAAGACAGGAGGCTTGACAGTGAGTGTGACTCCAGGCATACAGAGTTTTTACCTGAGTTGAACATATATTGCTTGTTTGTTGCTATATCCTGACTCATAGACTATGAAAGCTTGTTCTTTCCTCTCCCCATCACAAGATGGATTATAATAAATTTTCATCTCTGTCAAGAGAAAGATAAAGACACTAACTCCAGCTGCTTTGGGGATGTGACTGAGGCCGCATGATGAGTTCTTTCACAAAGGCACATTTGCTCATTACTATGCCTCTCTGTTCTCCATTCTTCAGGAAGTGGCTCATGCTTTAAGAGATAATTAGATGATAGATAGATAGATAGATAGATAGATAGATAGATAGATAGATGATAGATAGATAGATAGATAGATAGAAAGAAAGAAAGATAGATAGATAGATAGATAGATAGATAGATAGATAGATAGATAGATAGAACAAGGTCTTTAGAGATAGTGTGTGGACTCTGTTCCTAGAACAAGAATATATTCCATTCCTGAATTTAACTCATTTGTTTTCTCTTGTTCAAATTCCCAGGACAAGGGACATAGTTGAAGTGACAGTCTCATCTCAAAGACTTATTTCCCATAGCCAAGGATGTGAGTTTCCTGATAAACTAGGAGCAAGAAGAAGTGGTGAATGAAGCTCACTGGGAGAAATGTTTATTTTGTGAAGGATGGAAGAGACATCTCCAGACTGCTTATCAAGACTAGGGTCATTGACTTCCATGGAAGAAAACACAATTTTTATTAACAAAGTTGCACAAAGACAAAAAACACAGCTTAACTATCCTACAAAACAGTGAAGAATCATTTTCTTACCAGTAACAAGAAGGGTAAAGTTTCTTAGGGTGATATATTTTCCTCAAACAAAGAATAAATGAGGATTTTATTAAGGAGACCTATGCATATTCATATGGAGAGATGCTTTGGAAAGGTATATTTCTGCACAAATTTAATTTAAGGTATATACTTCTGACAATGCCATTAGATTCATAATTCAAGAAAAAATATAGCTTCTACCCCCCTTCTCTGCCACTGCCTGTCCCATTCATTTCCACATGGTAGACCGGTGGCAGTTCAGGCACGAGGAAGACCCCATTTCCTGATACTTTATAGAGATCCAGCAGCAGCTGGGTATTCAGTAAGAAACTTGCCCCACCTTTGGAGGCCCACACTTGCTGGCTGGGACTCAATAACTAGCAACCACCAAAACCCACCATTCCTCCAGATCACCACTCCCCTTCCATTCCTTATACCCCTCCCTTCTCTGCCACTGCCTGCCCCAGTCTTTCCAACTTGACATGGTAGATGTGTGCCAGTTCTGCCAGGGAAGACCACATTTCCTGATACTTTCTAGAGATCCAGCAGCAGCGGGGCATTCCAGAAACAGCAGCCTGCAGGGCATCAACCCTTGCCAAGTGTGCCACAGGGAAAACCCCATTTCCTGATACTTCCTGAAGAAGTTTCAGAGCATTTGAAAGAAGTCACAGTCAGACACAACAAGACCAGCTAACACCTGAGATAACTAGATGGCCAAAGGCAAACACAAGATCATTACCAACAGAAAACAAGGCAACATGCCACCGTAAGAACCCAGTTCTCCCACAAGAGCAAATCCAGGATACTTCATTGCATAGGAAAAGCACAAGCTAGATTTAAAATCACATTTCATGATGCTGTTAGAGGACTTCAAGAAGGACATAAATAAGTCTGTTAGAGAAATACAGGAGAACACATTTCAATGGGGAAAAGCCCTTAAAGAGGGAACACAAAAATTCCTTAAGGAAATATGGAAGAACTTGGGTCAACAGGTAGAACCCATTAAAGAGGCAACACAAAATTCCCATAGGGAATTATGTGAGAACATGGGTCAACATGCAGTAACCCTCAAAGAGAAATCACAAAAATCCCTAAAAGAAACACAGGAGAACATGGGTCAACAGGTAGAAGCCCTTAAAGAGGAAACACAAAAATCCCTTAAGGAATTTAAGGAAAACACAAACAAACAAGTGAAGGAACTGAACAAAACTATCCAGGATCTAGAAATGGAAGTAGAAACAATAAAGAAATCGAAAAGTAAGACAATTCTGGCAATAGAAAACCTTGGAAAGAATTCAGGAATCATAGATGCAAGCAACAGAATACAAGAGAAAGAAGAAAGAATCTCAGATGGTGAAAATTCTATAGAAAACATTGATACAACTGTCAAATAAAATGCAAAATGCAAAATGCAAAATGCAAAAAGCTTGTAACCCAAAACATCCAGGAAATCCAGGACATAATGAGAAAACCGAGCCTAAGGATTCTAGGTAAAGAAGAGAGCAAGGATTTACATTGCAAAAGGCCAGTAAATATCTCCAACAAAATTATACAAGAAAACTTTCCTAACTTAAAGAAAAAGATGCCCATGAATATACAAAAGGCTTACAGAACTCAAAACAGACTGGAACAGACCAAAAATTCCTCCTGTCACATAATAATCAAAACACCAAATGCACTAAACAAAGAAAGAATATTAAAAAGCAGTAAGGGAAAAATGTCATGTAACATATAATGGCAGACCTAGCAGATTTACACCAGACATCTCACTAGAAACTATGAAAGCTAGAAGATCCTGGGCAGATGTCATATAGACCCTAAGAGAACATAATGTCAGCCCAGACTACTATACCCAGCAAAACTTTCAATCACCATGGATGGAGAAAACAAGACATTCCATGACAAAAGAAAATTTACACAATATCTTTCCACAAATCCAGCTCTACATAGGATAATGGGTGGAAAAATACCATGACAAAGCAGGAAACCACATTATAGAAAAAGCAATAAAGTAATCTTCAACAAGCCCAATAGAAGATAGCTACACAAACAAAATTTCACCTTTAACAAAGAAGATAATAGTAAGTCAAAATCACTTTTTCTTAATATCTCTTAACATCAATGGTCTCAATTCCCCAATAAAGGACATAAACTGACAGACTGAATATGTAAACGGGACCCAAAATTTTGCTGCATACAAGAAACCCACCTCAGTGACAAAGGCAGTCACTATCGCAGAGCTAAAGGTTGAAAAACAATTTTCCAAGCAAATGGTCTCAAGAAACAAGCTGGAGTGGCGATACTTATATCGGAAAAAAATGGTTTTCAACCAAAAGTTGTCAAAAAAGGTAAGGAGGGACACTTCATACTGGTCAAAGGAAAAGTCTACCAAGATGAATTCTCAATTCTGAACATCTATGCTCCCAACATGAGGGCAAACACATTCATAAAATAAACTTTACTAAAGCTCAAAGTATTCATTGCACTCCACACAATAATAGTGGGAGACTTCAACACTCCACTCTCAACAATGGACCAATCATGGAACCAGAAACTAAAATGAGACACAGTGAAACTAACAGAAGTAATGGGTCAAATGGATCTAACAGATATTTATAGAACATTCCATCCTAAAGCAAACGGATATACCTTCTTCTCAGCACCTCATGGTACCTTCTCCAAAATTGACCATATAATTGGTCACAACACAGACCTCAATAGATAGAGAAATATTGAAATTATCCCATTCACCTTATCAGATCACCATGATCTAAGGCTATTATTAAGCTCAAACAAAAACAATGGGAAACACACATACATATGGGCTTTGAATGATAGTTTCAATGATAGTTTAGTCAAGGAAGAAATAAAGAAATCAGAACCTTTTCAGAATTTAATGAAAATGAAGATATATCATACCAAAACTTATGGGACACAATGAAAGCAGTGCTAAAAGGAAAGCCCATAGCTCTGAGTGCCTCCAAAAAGAAAATGGAGAGAGCTTACACTAACAGCTTGACAGAGCACTTGAAAGCTCTATAACAAAAAGAAGCAAAAACACCCAAGAGGAGTAGATAGCAAGAAATAATCAAACTCAGGGCTAAAATCAATGAAATCAACCAAATAGAAACAAAAAGAACTATACAAAGAATCAACAAAACCAGGAGCTGGTTCTTTGAGAAAATCAACAGGATAGATAAACCCTTCGCCAGACTAACCAGAGGGCACAGAGACATTGCCCAAATTAATAAAATCATTAATGAAAAGGGAGACATAACAACAGAAACTGTGGAAGTTCAAAAATCATGAGATTCTAAAATCGGGGACCAGACACTGCCTACTCTCTCTCTATCTATTCAATATATTACTTGAAGTCCTAGCCAGAACAATTACATAATAAAAGGAGGCTGAAGGTATACAAATTGAAAAGGAAGAAGTCAAAATATCACTATTTGCAGATAATATAATTGTATACTTAATTGATCCTAAAACTTCCAACAGAAAATTCCTAAAGCTGGTAAACAACTTCAGCAAAGTGGCTGAATATAAAATTAAATCAAACAAATCAGTAGCCTTCCTCTACTCAAAGGATAAAGAAGCTGAGAAAAAAATTAGGGAAATGACACCCTTCACAATAGTCCCAAATAATATTTCATTCTTTGATATGACTCTAACAAAGCAAGTGAAAGATCTGTATGACAAGAACTTCAAGCCTCTGAAGAAAGAAATCGAAGAAAATCTCAAAAGATGAAAAACTCTCCCATGCTCAAGGACTGGAAGGATTAATATAGTAAAAATGGCCATCTTGCTGAAAGCAATCTACAGATTCAATGCAATCCCCATCAAAATTCCAAATCAGTTCTTCATAGAGTTAGAAGAGCAATCTGCAAACATATTTGTAATAACAAAATACCCAAGATATTGAAAACTATTCTACACAACAAAAGATCTCCTGGGGGAATCACCATCCCTGACATCAAGCTCTACTACAGAGCAATAGTGATAAAAGCTGTTTGGTATTGGTATGGAAATATGCAGGAAGATTAATGGAATAGAATTGAGACCCAGAAAAGAACCCACATATATACAGTCACTTGATATTTGACAAAGGGACTAAAAACATCCAGTAGTGAAAAGACAGCATTTTTAACAAATGATGCTGGATCTACTGGAGGTCAGCACGAAGAAAACTGCCAATCAACCCATTCTTATCTCCTCTTTCAAAGCTCAAATCCAAGTGGATCAAGGACCTACACATAAAACCAGATACACTGAAGCTTCTAGAGGAGAAAGTGGGGATGAATCTTGAACACATCATGGGCACAGGGGAAATGTTCCTGAATAGAACACGAATCGCTTATGCTCTAACAAATGGGACCTCATAAAACTGCAAAGCTTCTGTAAGGCAAAGGGCAGTCAATAGGACAAAACAGCAACCAACAAATTTGGAAAAGATCTTTACCAATCCTGTATCCTATAGAAGGCTAATATCCAATGTATACAAAACTCAAGAAGTTAGTCCCCAGAGAGTCAAATAACCCTATTAAAAATGGGGTAGATAGCTAAACAGGGGCTTCTCAACTGAGGAAACTCAAATGGCTCTAAAGAACCTAAAGAAATGTTCAGCATCCTTAGTTATCAGATTAATTCAAATCAAAACAACACTAAGATTCTACCTAATACTGGTCAGAATGGCTAAGATGAAAAACTCAGGGGACAGCAGATGCCAGAGAGGATGTGGGGAAAGAGGAACACTTCTCCATTGTTGGTAGGATTGCAAGCTGGTAAAACCACTCTGGAAATCAGTGTGGCAATTCCTCAGAAAATTAGACATAGTACTACCTGAGGACCCAGCTCTACCACTCCTGGGCATATATCTAGAAGATTCTCCATCATGTAATAGGGATACATGCTCTACTATGTTCATAGCTGCCTTATTTATAATAGCCAGAAGCTGGAAAGAACCAAGATGTTCCTCAACAGAGGAATGGATACAGAAAATGTGGTATATATACACAATGGAGTACTATTTAGTTATTAAAAACAATGACAACATCAAGTTCTTAGACAAATGGATGGGACTAGAAAGTGTCATCCTGAGTGAGGTAACCCAATCAGAAAAGAACAGATATTATATGCATTCACTGCTAAATGGATGTTAGCCCAAAAGCTTAAAATAAACAAGATACAATTCACAGACCACAGGAAGTACAAGAAGGAGGACTGAAGGTGCTTTGGTTCCTCTGAGAAGGGGAACAAAATACTCACAGGAGCAATAAAGGTGAGAAAGTCTGGGGCAGAGACTGAAGTAAAGGCCACCCAGAGACTGCTGTACCTGGGGATTCATCCTATAAATAGTCACCAAACCCCTGACACTATTATGGATGACAAGAATTACATACCAAAAGGAGCATTCCATAGTTGTCTGTGGAGGGGTCCTGCCAGAGCCTTATAAATACAGAGACAGATGCTAGCAGTCAACCATTGGTCTAGGTGTGAGGCCCCCAATGGAGGAGCTAGAGGATGGTCCAAAGGAGCTGAAGGGATCTACAGCCCCATGGGAATAACAACAATGTAGGCCACCTCGGGAATCCCAGGGACTAAGCCAAGGGCTATACATGGTTCCAGCCAAAAATGTGGCAGAGGAATGCCTTGTTGGGTATCAGTGGGAGGAGTGGTCCTTGATCAGGTGAAGGCTCAATGGATGCTCCAACAAAGGGAAATCAAGGGGTGGTGAAAGGTGGGTAGGGTGGAGGGGCATATATTTGGAGGCAGAGGGTAGGAGGAGAGATTGGGGGTTTTCACGGAAGGAGAAACCAGGAAAGGTTTACCATTTGTAATGTAATGAAGATTATATTCAATAAAAATAAAAAAGAAAAGAAAAAGAAAAAATATGGCAAAATGGCACACTCATGCATGCTACAGTGACACTGTAAAGCTATGATGCAGAGGATTCCATGGGGCTTAGCCAGTAAGTGTCACAGGTACACAACAGGAAATTTCTGCTTGCTTCTGGCTTGTATCAACAGTAGCCTGTCACTAAAGTAATAGGAAAGAGAAAGCAAGGAATGATCCAGCTCAGCTTCTAGAATACAGACATTCCAGAGACTAACTACTTCTTCTAGGACCTCTTCTCTTTCACATCCCAGAAATCTGAGCAATGTACCCAGGCATTGGTGACAATCTTCAAGCTTTTATTGTCCAGAGGAAAGAGTACCTTTTAAGAAGATCTGAAACAGATCTGTCTCTAGTCCTCTGCACTTTTATGGTCCTTAACATCAGCAGATGTCTGGTAGCAACAGGATTTTGCTAGTTTGTGTCCCCAGTAGGTGGCTACAATTTACAATGCTGTATACCCTTTCAAAGATCACTAACAGGAAAGGCCAAACACCCACAGTAAATGGAAATTGAATTTTCATTCTATAAACACGTCACCATTTAGTATAAACAATGGGATACAGCTTCATGTAAGTTACTATTATCTTAAATGCAGGTTATACTTAATTCCAGCTTACTGAATGTAATGTAAGGCAGCTCTGATGAGGTGAAATCACTTTCCATGTGATTTACAAGAGATTATTGAATACATAAAGGCACTTTTATTTACACTAAGGTTCTGAATTGGTATAATATAGGAATAGTCTGAGGTAAGTATTTTCTTACCCATCTACAACTCAGCTCCTTCTTCAGCTTTGTCAATGGAAAAACAAGCAAGCTAGGCCTCATGATGCACATTCAAGGTCTATCTTACTACTGACTGTCTGGGTTTTATCCATGTCATGTTTTTGGCTAATTTGTGGCTACGCAGATGTCTAAGAGGTATTGGACACACTCAATCCTTTATGTAAGAAGGATAGATGCCAGACATGTCTGTCAGGCTTTTGGTCACTATAGCAAATACCAGAAGTAGCAGCTTAAAAGAAGAAAGCTCTCTTTTAGCCTGTGTCATTGAAGATTCCCATCCACCCATGGTCAGTTTCAGGACTGAGGAGAGGCAGAAACATCATAACTGCAGCAGGAGAATGAAGCAGAGGCTATTTATATTAGCTGAGGAGACAGTGAGAAGGGATGAAGGTAGAGGGGAGAGGGAGGGAGAAAGAATGTGCATACTAACTTTCCTACCTCCTCTAATAAAAACCTACATTTCACAAGATACCCACCCCTCAATTTAAACTAAAACATCAATGGGGCTGGCCATGTTATTGGTGAATGCAGAGAACTTCCCTACTGCCTCATTGCTGAATACTGCTTGTGTTAGGGACCAAAACTGCAATAATAGAGGCTTTGGGGAACACTTCATATTCCAATACCAACACTAGAACTTGAAGACAACCTGTCAGGTAAGCTGAGAATCACCTCCAAAGCCACAGGCTCCTTCTTTTGTTCTTCCTTCTCTAGTTCGTCCTTTGCTTTTCTTGTTTGTTTGCTTATTCTGAAAAACCCCTTCAAACTATCCCTTGTTCTACTTACTGGTCAGCACAGGAAACTGCCCTCCTCAGTTCCTTAGACTCTTGGTGGCTTCAACTACTATAAGATAGTGAACAGACTGGAGAGGAAAATAATCTCTAGCTTTCAGAAACATAAACAGGAGCAGTCACTTTCTGAAGGATCTGCTCTGGACTCCATCTCTGATACTGTTCTAGTTCCCATTGGAGAAGCCTCCCCCCTCCTGTTCACTATGACACCCCAAGGGAGTAGCAGATTTTTGTATTGTCTGCAGGTCATTTTAACTGTTGAAACACTATTTGCATTATAACCCACCTACCATTGGTAAAAAAAATTTGCTACATTAAATTCCTTCAGCTTTATATACTTGCCATTCTCATGAGTGGCCAGACAACATCTCAGTCCCTAAAGAGAAAGAGTCTGAAGCCATGGAAAGAACCTTCATTCTCTGGATTCACAAAAGATTAGCATTCTGCTTTTTTCATCAAGGTGGCTTCCAGCAAGGTCTGTGACCTCTAGCCAGTGATAAAGATACTTGTTTCTTGGGCTTATTGGGAAGGTTTTTAACTGATTTCACATATATAAAATGATGTGAAATGACCTGGGTCACAGTAGATGCTCAAAAACCTAGAATTGAATTCCTTGATAAAAACAAGAAATAGATTCATCTATTTTTCTGGTTACTCAGATACATGTTATTAGGCCTTCAGCTATTTCAGGGATACAATATATCTTTTGTAATAAAGAAGATCCAAAAGTGGCAGGAAAGAAAGCAAAAGAAGGCATGGTGACATATATCTGGAATCCCACAATTAGAAGTCAAAGACAGACATATCTCTGTGAATTTGATGCCAGCCAATCTACATAGAAAGTTCCAGGTTAACTGGGGCTGCATGTTAAATTATTGTGGCATATATACATGCAACTCTATTCAGGATATGTGCAAAGTCCCTTAAGTAATTTTCTTGATTTATTCACCTATTTAAAAATATAACAATTAAGTTCATTTTTATTGTTTGAGAATTTCACATATTCATGTAATGTGTTTTGGCAAAACAAATCCACATTCCCTCCCCTGTAACTATTCCTGCCACTCTTTATCCAAACTTCATGTATTCTTTGGTTTTCTTTGAACCCACTGAATCCACTTAGTGTTGCCTGGATCGGCACAGGTGTAGGATCATCTGCTAAAATAGGAGTAGCATTTCAAGGGCAGCCACTGAGAGGTTTCCCTGCTGTTAAGAGAGGCAAAAAACTGGATTGCTGAAAGATATAGCAGAAATCTAGTGCTGCTTCACCAGTGGTTAGATTCCAGAACTTTCTAGGCCCTCTTTCTGAAGTTGCAAATGAGAATATGAGTTTGAAGAGAAGTGCTAAACTGTCTTGAAAATACAGAAGACAGTAAACTTATTTCCTTTTAATCTTGTAAAGAAAAGCCAAGAGACATGATCAAGGAGAAAGACAATAAAAAAATTAAGAGAAATGTGATTGAGTTGGAGAACATGAAGGGCCAGGGAGGGAGAGATAAGGAGACGGCAGCACAGATAGGAGAGATAAGCATTTGTTTCTCTAATGAAGAGTCCTTCCCAGCTCTCACTTCTAAGAAAATTCTACCTCAGAAACCTGTCACAGGAGACAATCTAATTCTGAAGAACAGTTTGGAAAGCAAAAAGAAATAGAGATGGTATAGGTGGCTACAGGGAGACGATGTCATTTCAAGGTCATTCTCATCTGTGAGGCACCATGATTGTGACCCCTCAGCCATTTTCTTGAAGTGAATGATTAAATGCGATATTCAGTACTTAGCTATTTCTTTTTAATCTTTGTGCTTGTGAATGCTGCACATGTTCCATGATATACACATACTAATCATAGGACAGCCTGGGTGTCAGTCCTTAATTTCTACCTGGTTTGATCCAGGTTCTATTGTTTGCTGATGCTGCTATAGGCTAGGTGATCTGTAAGTTTCTGGGATTCCCCTGTATATAACTTCTGTGCTCCTGAAGAAGCAGTGGGCTTTCAAATGCATACTTCAGCATCTCACTTTACATAGATTCTGGGGATCTGAACTTAGGTCCTCTCCTGGCATGTTAAGTACTCTACCCACTGAGCCAGTTCCCTAGCACAGTCCTTAACTCTTTAAGGAATGCATCTCTCTTGTCTCCAGAAAAAAAAATGCTCAGAAGTCATTCATTTGTAAATTGCTATTTCTTTTTCAAAAACCACCATGAGACGAGAGACTCTCCGCCATCTTGGCACTCAGATGCCAGAGAGAACCTACAGCCCCGAGGTGCCCAGACTTAGCCTGAGGCCAACATCGCGGGGGTCTAAGCCCGACAGGCGTTGGCCTGCACCCAGGCCCTGGGCTATTTGGGGGGGGGGGGAGCAGCAGTGTGCAAACCTGGCCAGGAGGTTCTTTGCACGGCAGTCTGTCCCATTTGCACGTGCCACCATTTTGGCTACGGGACACCAGAGAGTTCTAGCAGGTAAAGCTGGCTAACACTCATAGCCCAAGGCTAATATAGTGGGGGTCTAAACCTGCCAGGCATTGGATTGCACCGAGGCCCTGGGTTGTCCGGTGGGCCATCTGTGTGCCAACCCGGCTCGGAGGTTGCTAGCCAGGTGGACTCTTCCAGCACTTTCAGGGGGCATGCGCACCCCACCATCTTGGCTACCAGATAGAACAAGTTAACAGTCATAGCCTGAGGCAAACATTGCTCAGGCCTAAGCCTGCCAGGCTTTTGCCTAGACTCAGGGCCTGAGAAACTAGGCTAGCCTTGTGTGCACCAACCCGATTGGGGGAAGAGTCTGCCCAGCAGTGATTAGCACTGTGCTGATTCCTAAAGTAAAGGTCCCCACAGCATACACCATCAGCACTCTCTGAAGGAGCAAACGGGCACCACCTGGTTCACAGACACAATCTGGTGCAAGGCACCCTAGGGCTTGAAGGGCACCCAAGTGTAGGGCAGCACATCAGCAATCTGTGACAGGGGAAACCCAGCCATCCAGTGTTGCAGAAATAGCCCTATAGCCTCACAGGGGGCTCAAGCATCAGCCAGAGACAAGACCAACTAACTTCAGAGATAAAAAGATGGCAAAGGGCAAACATAGGAATGCTATTAACAGAAATCTAAGCAATATGGCAGCATCCGAACCAAACTCTCCATCATCAGCAAGTCCTGGATACGCCAACACTCCAGAAAAACAAGATTTGGATTTAAAATCACTGGTCATGATGCTGCTAGAAAAACACAAAAAAGACATAAATGAATCTCTTAAAGAAATACAGGAGAACATGAATAAGCTAGAAACCAGTATAATGGAAACACAAAAATCACTTAAAGAAATTTAGGAGAATAAGGCTTGAGAGATAGAAGCCAATAAAGAAGAAATGCAAAAAAGACTTAAAGAAATACAGGAGAAAGTGAGTCAAATGGCAGAAGTCATGAAAGAGGAAACACAAAAATCACTTAAAAAATTAAAGGAAAACACAAACAACCAAATGAAGGAACTGAGCAAAACCATCCTGGATCTAAAAACAGAAGTAGAAACTACTAAGAAATCACAAAAGGAAACAACTTTGGAGATAGAAAACCTTGGGAAGAAATCAGGGGTCACAGATGCAAATATCAACAACAGAATATAAGAGATAGAAGAAAGAATCTCAGATGCCGAAGATACCATAGAAACCATTGACTCAACAGTCAAAGAAAATGCAAAATGCAAAAAGCTTGTATCCCAGAACATCCAGGAAATCCAGGACACAATGAGAAGACCAAACCTAAGGATTATAGGTATAGATGAGAGTGAAGGGCCAGCAAATATCTTCAACAAAATTTGGAAGAAAACTTCCCTAGCTTAAAGAGAGAGATGCCCATGAATATACAAGAAGCCTACAGAACTCCAAACAGACTGGACCTGAGCAGAAATACCTCCCATTACATAATAATCAACATCCCAAATGTACTAAACAAAGAAAGAATATTAAAGGCAGCAAGAGAAAAAGGCCAAGTAACATGTAAAGGAAGACCTATCAGAATCACATCAGACTTCTCACCAGAGACCATGAAAGCTAGAAGATCCTGGGTAGATCTCATGCAGACTCTAAAAGAACACAAATGTCAGCCAAAACTACTATACTGAGCAAAA
Source organism: Apodemus sylvaticus (assembly GCF_947179515.1). NCBI lineage: Eukaryota > Metazoa > Chordata > Mammalia > Rodentia > Muridae > Apodemus > Apodemus sylvaticus. The sequence goes on along the minus strand of NC_067492.1, from coordinate 56,606,790 downwards.
CTCTCAGTCACCATAGATGGAGAAAGCAAGATATTCCATGACAAAACCAAATTTACACAATATTTTTCCAGAAACACAGCTCTACAAAGAATAATAGGAGGAAAACTCCAATACAACAAGGGAAACTACACCCTGGAAAAAGCAAGATAATAACCTTCTTTCATCAAACCCAAAAGAAGATAACCACTCAACTATAAAAATAACATCAAAAATGACAGGAAGTAATACTCACTGTTCCTTAATATCTCCTAACATCAATGGACTAAATTCCCCAATAAAAAACATAGACTATCAGACTGGATAAGGAAACAGGACTCTACATTTTGCTGTATACAGGAAACACACCTCAGTGTCAAAGACAAAAACTACCTTAGAATAAAAGGCTGGAAGACAATTTTACAAGCAAATGGTCTCAGGAAATGAGCTGGAGTAGCCATTCTAATATCAGATAAAATTGACTTTCAACCTAAAGTCATAAAAAGAGACATAGAAGGACACTTCTTGCTGGTCAAAGGAAAAATCCACCAAGAAGAACTTTCAATTCTGAACATCTATGCACCAAATGCAAGGGCACCTTCATTTGTAAAAGAAAAAAAAAAAAGCCCACATTGCACCTAACACAATAATTGTGGGTGACTCCAACACTCCACTATCCTCAATAGACGATCGATCAGAAAAACAGAAACTAAGCAGGGACAAGTAAAACTAATTGAAGCTTTGGGCCAATTGGATTTGACTGATATTTATAGAACATTTCACCCTAAAGCAAAAGAATATATATCTTTTCCCAGCACCTCATGGTACCTTCTCCAAAATCAACCATACAATTGGTCACAAGACAGACCTCAACAAATATAAGAAGATCGAACTAATCCCATGCCTCCTATAAGATCACTATGGAATAAGAGTGGTCTTCAATAGCAACAAAAACAACAGAAAGTCCACATATACGTGGAGGCTGAACAATACTCTATTCAATGATACCTTGGCCAAAGAAGAAATAAAGAAAGAAATCAGAGACTTTTTACAATTTAATGAAAATGAAGGCACAACATACCCAAATCTTTGGGACACAATGAAGCAGTGCTAAGAGGAAAACTCATAGCCCTGAATGCCTCCAAAAAGAAACTGGAGAGAGCATACACTAGCAGCTTAATGGCACACGTGAAAGCTCTGGAACAAAAAGAAGCTACTTCACCCAGGAGGAGGAGAAGACAGGAAATCATCAAACTCGGGGCTGAAATCAATCAAGTGGAAACAAAGAGAACCATACAAAGAATCAACGAATCCAGGAGCTGGTTCTTTGAGAAAATCCACAAGATAGATAAAACCTTAGCCAGACTGACCAAAGGGCACAGAGAAAGTATTCAAATTAACAAAATTAGAAATGAAAAGGGGGATATAACAACAGAAACTGAGAAAATTCAAAGAATCATCAGATCCTACTACAAAAGCCTATACTCAACACAACTGGGGAATCTGGAGGAAATGCACAATTTCCTAGACAGATACCAAATAACAAAATTAAATCAGGACCAAATAGATCATCTAAACAGTCCCATAACCCCTAAAGATATTAGAAAGGGTCATAGAAAGTCTTCCGACCAAAAAAAAAAAAAAAAAAGCACAGAACCAGATGGTTTCAGTGCAGAATTCTATCTGACCTTCAAAGAAGACCTAACACCAATACTCTTCAAACTATTCCACAAAATAGAAACACAAGGAACATTGCCCAACTCCTCCTACAAAGCCACAATTATGCTGATACCAAAACCATACAAAGATCCAACAAAGAAAGAGAACTTCAGAACAATTTCCCTTATGAACATCGATGCAAAAATACTCAAGAAAATTCTTGCCAACTGAATCCGAGAACACATAAAAACCATGATCCACCATGATCAAGTAGGCTTTACCCCAGGGATGCAGGGTTGGTTCAATATACGGAAATCCATCAATGCAATCCACTACATAAAGAAACTCAAAGAAAAAAACCACATGGTCATTTCATTGGATGCTGAAAAAGCATTCGACAAAATTCAGCATCCTTTCAAGCTTAAAGTGTTGGAAAGAACAGGAATTCAAGGCCCAAACCTAAACATAGTTAAAGCAATATACAGCAAACCGGTAGCCAACATCAAACTAAATGGAGAGAAACTTGAAGCAATCCCACTAAAATCAGGGACTAGACAGGGCTGCCTCCTTTCTCCTTATCTTTTCAATATTGTACTTGAGGTACTAGCTCGGGCAATTAGACAACATAAGGAGGTCAAAGGGATACAAATTGGAAAGGAAGAAGTCAAATATCATTATTTGCAGATGATATGATAGTCTACCTAAATGACCCAAAAAAACTCCACTAGAGAATTCCTTCAGCTGATAAACAGCTTCAGCAAAGTGGCAGGTTATAAAATCAACTCCAGCAAATCAGCAGCCTTCCTATACTCAAAGGATAAGGAGGCTAAGAAAGAAATTAGGGAAATGACACCCTTCACAATAGCTACAAACAATATAAAGTACCTTGCGGTGACTCTTACCAAACATGTGAAAGATCTGTATGACAAGAACTTCATGACTCTGAAGAAGGAAATGGAAGAAGACCTCAAAAAAATGGAAAAATCTCCCATGCTCATAGATCTGCAGGATTAATATAGTTAAAATGGCCATTTTGCCAAAAGCAATATACAGATTCAATGCAATACCCATCAAAATCCCAACACAGTTCTTCATAGAGTTAGAAAAAGCAATTCTCAAATTCATCTGAAATAACAAAAAACCCAGGATAGCTAAAACTATTCTCAACAACAAAAGAAATTCTGGGGAATCAGTATCCCTGACCTCAAGCAATACTACAGAGCAATAGTGTTAAAAACTGCATGGTACTGGTACAGTGACAGGCAGGCGGATCAATGGAACAGGATTGAAGATCCAGAAATGAACCCACACACCTATGGCCACTTGTTCCTCAACAAAGGGGCTGAAAACATCCAATGGAAAAAAGATAGCCTTTTCAACAAATGGTGCTGGATCAACTGGAGGTCAGCATACATCCATCCTTATCTCCTTGTACTAAGAGTGGCCCCTGGTTCTGGAAAGACTCAGTGAAGCAGCATAGTGCAAAACCAGAAAAGGGAAGTGGGAAGGGGTGGAATGGAAAACAGGGGGATGGAAGGGGGCTTATGTGACTTTCGGGGAGTGGGGGGGCCTGAAAAGGGGAAATCACTTGAAATGTAAATAAAAAATATATCAATTAAAAAAAAAAAAACACCCATGAGAAGAAGCTGACCACAGCTACTCTTCTCAGAGAGCAACAAGGACATAACTCGAGTTTAGGTACACACATCCACATCCAGTCAGATGTGGCTGCACTCCTGTGCAATGCCAGGAGGACTACTTAGGAGTCTTATTCACTTCCTCATCTAATAATGTTCTCAGCCATGCCCTGGGGTGGATCACAGCACCTTTTTGTATAGCTCTGGGGAAACTAAAAGAATTGTGAATAACACACCAGGGTCATTTAATCTAAATTTTTATGTGTCTAGGACAAATATATTTCCTGAACTCTCTCTCTCCTCCCTCTCTCTCTCTCCTCCCTCCCCCCCCTCTCTCTTTCTCTCTCCCTCTCTCTCTCTCCTCCATCTTGCTCTTTCTCTCTCCTCTCTCTCTCTCTCTCTCTCTCTCTCTCTCTCACCACACACACACATACACACACACACACACACACATGCACACATACACACAAACAAATACATGTACATATATACACATGAGAATACAACATATAAGATTGCTGTATGTGTGTCATACATACAAGCTTTTACAACAAAATTTTAGGACATAATGAGCTTATTAGAATTCATTTTATATACTGAATGACCGGTAAAAACCTTATATTAACTAGTATCCAATCTTAATAAATCAATAAAACCACTGACTCAGAGGAAACTAGCTACATGTCTTACTCTTTAAAATACTGAGTTCATGATAATATTTTTTTTTATATTTGGTTTTTTTGAGACAGGGTTTCTCTCTATAGCCCTGACTGTCCTGGAAATCACTCTGTAGACCAGGCTGGACTTGAACTCAGAAATCCGCCTGTCTCTGCCTCCCAGAGTGCTGGGATTACAGGCGTGTGCCACCACCACCCAGCTTATATTTATTAAACAATATAATAAGCAATATTTTATTTTGTTTGTTAGCTTCCCCTGCTTCTATGAGGGTACTCACATACCCACCCACCCACTCCTGTCTTCTCATCCTCAATTCTCCTATACAGAGATCTCTATTGAGCCTTCTTAGGATGAAGGACCTCTCTTCCCATTGATGACTAACAAGGCTATCCTATGCAACATATGTTGTTTTGTACTATTGACAGTGTCCTTTGTCTTATAGAAGCTTTGCAATTTTTTGAAGTCCCATTTGTTGATTCTTTTTCTTAGAGCAAAAGCCATTGGTGTTATATTTAGAAAAGATCAGATACCTAAACATAGTAAAAGCAATATACAGCAAGTCAGTAGCCAATATCAAACTAAATAGAGAGAAACTTGAACAATCTCACTAAAATCAGGGACTAGATAAGGCTGTCCTCTCTCTCCATATCTATTCAATATAGTACTTGTAGTTCTAGCTAGAGCAATTAGACAACAAAAGGAGGTCAAAGGGATACAAATTGGAAAGGGAGAAGTCAAACTATCACTATTTGCTGATGATATGATAGTATACTTAAGTGACCCCTAAAATTCCACCAGAGAACTCCTAACATGATAAACAACTTCAGCAAAGAGGCTGGATATAAAATTAGCTCAAACAAATCAGTAGCCTTCCTATACTCAAATCATAAACAGGTTGAGAAAGAAATTAGGGAAATAACACCCTTAACAATAATCACAAATCATATAAAATACCTTGGTCTAACTCATGCAAGTGAAAGATTTGTATGGCAAGAACTTCAAGTCTCTGAAGAGAGAAATTGAAGGAGATCTCAGAAAATAGAAAGATCTCCTGTGCTCATGAATTGGCTGGATTAAAATAGTAAAAATGGTCATCTTGCCAAAAGCAATCTACAGATTCATTGCAATTCCCATCAAAATTCCAAATCAATTCTTCATAGAGTTAGAAAGAGCAATTTGCAAATTTATTAGGAACAACAAAAACACAGGATGGCTAAAACTATTATCAACAATTAAAAAAAAGTTCTGGGGAATCACCATCCCTAGCCTCAAGCTGTATTATGGAGCAATAGTGATAAAAACTGTATGATATTGGTACAGTGACAGGCAGGCAGATCAATGGAATAGAACTGAAGATCCAGAAATGGACCAATACACATATGGTCACTTGATCTTTGACAAAGGATAAAGAACCATCCCACTGAAAAAAGACAGCCTGTTTTTTCTTATAAAGACAATATTTCTTTGGGGATGGCTTACTGGTTCAGAGGTTTAGTCCATTATCATCAAGGTGGGAGCATGACAGGGTCATGTAGGCATGGTTCAGGAGGAAATGAGTGTTTTACCTCTCCATCTAAAGGCTGAGAGAAGCAGACTGGCTTCTAGGAAGCTGGAAAGAGAGTCTTAAAGCCCACGCCAACCATGAGTCACTTCCTCTAATAAGGCCACACCTACTCCTATGAGATTATATTCCTCCTAATAGTGTCACTCCCTGGGTCAAGCATATTCAAACCACCACATATGCCTGGCCCTCTGTGGAAAAGAAATGCGGCACAACTGGACTGAATCACTTTGCACAAATGTCACTATGCACAAGAATTCATTCATACATCAGAGTTCAGATCATGAAGGGCGAGGAGTATATTTGGTTGGGTTTGAGTAAAATTGGCTCTTGTTAAAGCGAGTATGATCTTTTTAAAAGATCACAGTTCTAGCTTAGAAAATACTTCCACTGTTTTTTTGCTTCTAAAGAGAAGATTTGGCTTAATTAGTAACATTCAATTTTCCACAAAGATGTTAATGCCACCTCAGAAGCCGCTACAGTTTTGTTGTACATGTTGATTTATGTAAATGGTTACATGAAAGGTTCTGAACACTGGAAAAAAATGTGCCTCACTTGTAGGCTTAGATTTTCTTAAAACCTACTGTAGCTTATCTTCTAAAGGTAGGACAATGAGGATCTGTACTTCTTTAAAAGTATTTCTTTCAGGTAATTCCAATCTCCATTGTCCGGTTTACACAAGAACAGTTCAGTAGTGTCAGGATACCAACAGTCCAGTTCAAACATGACACAAAATATAAATCAGCAGTGGAAGCATGATACAGCAGAAACAGCTAGGCCTCCACTGATTCTGCATGAGTCAGCAGGAGTTACCAGAACCATCCATAATACCAGAAGTTGTCTGCCATGCCTCTGTCAATAAAGTAAAGATCAGGAAGCTAGACCAACAAAGTAATGCATGGCAAGAAATGCATGCACTCCATCAGTTTGTTGGGTCCTACTTATAATTTCTCCAAATATCACATGCAAAGATAGCAATTTTTACAAGTGATACTGGTTCAACTGGCAGCCAACATGTAGAAAAAATGAACATTGACCCATTTTTATTTCCATGTGTGGTGTTTCATGGTGTTTTATAGTGACTGGTTACATCACAACACTGGTCAGGATTCAGAATGCTGCAACAGGAAGCCCAATTAGCCTATAGCACTCAAGCTCTACTTTTGGTGCTCTTTATCTGCCCCATGTCCAAAAGGTTGTGTGACCTCCCAAAATAGTACCACTAGCTTGGGACTAAGTGTTCAATCCTGTACATCTGTGGAAAAGAAATTTCACATCTAAACCACAACAAATATGCATAGTGGGAATGTTCTGTGGAACATTCTGTGGAATTGTCTGCTCTGAAGACAATTTTGAACTCTTTTTTTATTTTTACATTTGGCTCTAATAATGCATTTTTATAATTCAATGATTTAATCAGTATCCATACAAGGTACAGAGAAAGAAGGAAAACCTGAGTGGATAAAGTGTAAAAAAAAAAAAAAAAAAGTCAATCCGATGCTCTTCTTAGAGCCACCATTTGGAGTAGAGGTGAGGCAAGAAATGAAACTGGGTGAAGGTCAAATAACAGAGGACACTCTATGCCAAGTGATTTGCAACCAGTGTCAGCAAAAATCAAGAGTAATTCAGATTTTTATAACAGAATCAGAAAAAGTGGACCAAAGAGGTGTTTGGGAACAATTGACATCATTGCTACATCCTAGGCCTGGGTAAAAGTGTCAGGACCTAGGCTGGCTGTACAGGTTAAAGATCAGGTTCACAGTGATTCATCCATAGACACTGACTGTCAAAAGAAACAGCATTGCCAGGCTCTGCTTCATAATGCCCATCTTTAATGCTTCAGAAAACCCAGGCTCCTTTTTTCTTTTCTTTTCAGAATGTTAAAAAAAAAAAAAACTGTCTCAATACTGGAAAATACTTGAACTGAAAATAAATCCTAGAGTATGAGTTATAATATCACATCTTGTCCATAGAAAGTATTTGATGTCTGGAGGGCAATCCAGGGACAAAGCACATAGGCCCTGAAACACAGTTGTGATTGTTCTCAAAGTCTAAATTAGTTGCAGAGATTAGTTTTTAAAACACACATATTACTACTCTGTCCAGAGAACAACACTGATCCAGGATTTGTGATACATCTTAGAGTTGTAAAAAGGACACACAATAAATACATACTAAAAAGTGATGTAGTGGTAAGTGATCTGACTCAAAACCACATATTTCAGCTGTGTTTTTGTGTTTTATTAGCACTGTCATCCTGTTATATCTAAATGGTGGGCACATCAGTGCTTTCCTCTAAGATGCCAGTGTGTTTCAGTTATGACTCTGATGTTCCTCATTGTGGTCAAGGAAATGCTATTTCTTTTGCTTGCTCCCAGGCAAAGTCTAACTTCAGATCTTTCATTGACACTAGGGAAAATTTGTGTAATGTAAAGTTAAATTTTTAAAGATTTAGGACAGTGGCAACAGCAACGCATCCAGCGGCGAGAGGACCAGGCAGGTCCTGTGCCTGCTACCACTCACCACCACCGGTCAGCTAGGCTGTGTGAGGAGGAGTTGCAGTGCTTTTTACTGCATTGAAGCCCCAGAAGACCTCTGCCTCCTGCCAGCCAGTTAAGAGAGGCGCTCTGGCATCTTGGCTCCCGGACTCCAGAGAGAACTGACAGAGCCAAGTATGCAGACATAGTCCAAAGCTAACATCGCTTGGGTCTAAGCCTGGCAGGCTTTTACCTGTACCCAGGCCCTGGGCAGCTCGGTGGGCCATCTGTATGCTAACCCGGCCAGGAGGTCATTTGCCCTGCAATCTGCCCAGCACTTGCAGCAGCCCGCACCACCATCTTGGCTACCAGACACCAGAGAGATCTAACAGACAAAGCCAGCTAGCAGACATAGCCTGAGGCTAACATCACTTGGGTCTAAGCCTGGCAGGCTTTTGCCCGTACCTAGGCCCTGGGCAGCTTGGTGGGCCATCTGTGTGCAAACCAGGGGGGGGGGGTGGTGTTTGCCCTGCAGACTTCCCAGCACTTGCAGGGGCACATACCTCCTGCTTGGTTTCCAGATGCCAGAGAGATCTAACAGACAAAGCCAGCTAGCAGATATAGCCCAAGGCTAACATCGCTTGGGTCAAAGCCTGGCAGGCTTTTGCCTACACACAGGTCCTGAGCAACTAACTCAGTGGGCCATCTGTGTGCCAACCTAGCCAGGGAGTCAATTGCCCTGCAGACTATCTGGGACTTGCAGAGGTGTGCCACCATCTTGGCTACCAGATGCCAGAGTGATCTAAGAGACAGAATGCAGACATAGCCCAAGGCTAACATTGCTTGGGTTTAAACCTATCAGGCTTTTGCCTGCACATAGGCCCTGGGCAGCTCGGTGGGCCATCTGTGCTCCAACCCAGTCCAGGGTCATTTGCCCTGCAGACTGCCCAGCGCTTGTAGTGGCACGCCTTGCCATCTTGGCTACCTGACAGAACTGGTTAGCAGACAGCCCAAGGCAAACATTGCTCAAGCCTAAACCTGTCAGGCTTTTACCTGGACTCAGGGCCTGGGCAGCTAGGCAGGCCATTTGTGCACCAACCTGGTTGGGGGATCTTTTGCCCTGCAGAAGGATCAGCACTCAGAAAAGGTCCCTGCAGCATCTGCCATCATTCCCCCTGAAGGAGCAAACAGGCAATACCAGGTCACAGAGACAACTTGGAGCAGGTCTCACTAGGGCTCCAATGGCACTCAAGAGGAGGGCTGCACATCAGCAACCTGTGCCAGGACACCCAGTCATCCAGAGGTGCTGAAATAGCCTTACAGGCTCAGAGGAGGTTTAAACACCAGCCAGTGACAATAAGACCAACTAATGCCAGAGATAACAAGATGGAAAAAGGCAAATGTAGGAACGTTACTAACAGAAATCTAGGCAATATGGCATTGTCTGAATCCAATTCTCCAACAACAGCAAGTCCTAGATACCCTACCACACCAGAAAAACAAGATTTGGATTTAAAATCATTGGTCATGATGCTGCTAGAGGAACACAAGAAAGACATAAATGAATTTCTTAAAGAAATACAGGGGAACATGAATAAAATAGAAGCCCTTACAATGGAAACACAAAAATCACTTAAAGAAATTCAGGAGAATAGGGGTCAACAGATAGAAGCCAATAAAGACGAAACGTAAAAATCACTTAAAGAACTACAGGAGAAATTGAGTCAAAAGGCAGAAGTCATGAAACAGGAAACACAAAAATCTCTTAAAGAATTAAAGGAAAACACAAACAAACAAATGAAGGAACTGAGCAAAACCAACCTGGACCTAAAAACAGAAGTAGAAACAACTAAGAAATCACAAAGGGATACAACATTGGAGATAGAAAACCTTGGGAAGAAATCAGGGGCCATAGATGCAAATATCACCAACAGAATACAAGAGATGCAAGAAAGAATCTCAGATGCTGAAGATACCATAGAAACCATTGACTCAACAGTCAAAGAAAATGCAAAATGCAAAAAGCTTGGAACCTAAAACATACAGAAAATCCAGGACAGAATAAGAAGTCCAAATCTAAGGATTATAGGTAGAGATGAGAGTGAAGATCTACAACGGAAAGGGCCAGAAAATATCTGAAACATAATTATGGAAAAAAAAAAACCTCCCCTAACCTAAAGAGAGAGATGCCCATGAATATACAAGAAGCCTACAGAGCTCCAAACAGACTGGACCAGAGCAGAAATACCACCCATCACATAATAATCAAAACCCCAAATGTGCTAAACAAAGAAAGAATATTAAAGGCAGTAAGAGAAAAAGGCCAAGTAACATATAAAGGAAGACTTATCAGAATTACAGCAGACTTCTCACTAGAGACCATGAAAGCAAGAAGATCCTAGGCAGATCTCATGCAGAATCTAAGAGAACACAAATGTCAGCCAAGACTACTATATCCAGCAAAACTCTCAATAACCATAGATGGAGAAACCAAGATATTCCATGACAAAACCAAGTTTACACAATATCTTTCCACAAACCCAGCCCTACAAAGGATAATAGGGGGAAAACACCAATACAAAGAGGGAAACTATACCCTGGAAAAAGCAAGATAGTAACCTTCTTTAATCAAACCCAAAAGAAGATAACCACTGAAATATAAAAATGTAACCCGTCCTGCAGGTCCAGTTATTCCAGGGTTCTGAAGGGGCACTACCTGAGGGTCTAAAGGGGGGGGGGAGAACAGAGACCAGTCAGTGGGGTTTCAATTGTTGAGGTCTCGTTTAATGTTCTGGTGTACACAGGTTTTAAGGCTTTCAGGAGGGACGTGCCTCAAGGCAAGGACAAAGGAAGGAAGGGCAATCTAGCAGTTTCAGTGGAAAGAGATAAGGGTCCTCTGGTGAAGATATCTGGTGTTTGCACAGGCTGGAGCCTACTGCAGTTATCTCAGGACTTCCTTCCACCACAATTACCAGAGAGGCTCTTCTTTGTTTTACTCAGGACCCTGTCAGCTCTCCGGGCTGAAGTGAGGAACTCTAATGGCTTCCCACATAAAAATAGCATCGAAAATGACAGGAAGTAATAATCACTATTCCTCAATATCTCTTAACATCAATGGACTCATTTCCCCAATAAAAAGACATAGACTAACTAGCAATCCCACTAAAATCAGGGACTAGACAGGGCTGCCCCCTTTCTCCTTATCTTTTCAATATTGTACTTGAGGTACTAGCTCAGGCAATTAGACAACATAAGGAGGTCAAAGGGATACAAATTGGAAAGGAAGACATCAAACTATCATTATTTGCAGATGATATGATTGTCTACTTAAGTGATACAAAAAATTCCACTAGAGAATTCCTACAGCTGATAAACAGCTTCAGCAAAGTGGCAGTTTATAAAATTAACTCAAACAAATCAGTAGCCTTCCTATACTCAAAGGATAAGCAGGCTGAGAAAGAAATTAGGGAAATGACACCCTTCACAATAGCAACAAACAATATAAAGTACCTTGGTGTAACTCTAACTAAACAAGTGAAAGATCTGTATGACAAGAACTTCAAGTCTCTGAAGAAGGAAATGGAAGAGGACCTCAGAAAATAAAAAAATCTGCCATGCTCATGGATCAGCAGGATTAATATGGTTAAAATGGCCATTTTGCCAAAAGCAATATACAGATTCAATGCAATACCCATCAAAATTCCAACTCAATTCTTCATAGAGTGAGAAAGAGCAATTCTCAAATTCATCTGGAATAACAAAAAATCCAGGATAGAAACTATTCTCAACAACAAAAGAAATTCTGGGGGAATGAGTATCCCAGACCTCAAGCAATACTATAGAGCAATAGTGTTAAAAACTGCATGGTATTGGTATAGGCAGGCGGATTAATGGAATAGAATTGAAGATCCAGAAATGAACTCACACACCTATGGCCACTTGATCTTCGACAAAGGAGTTGAAAACATCCAATGGAAAAAAGATAGCCTTTTCAACAAATGGTGCTGGTTCAACTGGACGTCAGCATGTAGAAGGATGCAAATTGATCCATTCTTATCTCCTTGTACTAAGCTCAACCTCAAGTCGATCAAGGACCTCCACATTAAACCAGACACAATGAAACTAATAGAAAAGAAACTGGGGAAGACCCTTCAGGACATGGACACAGAGGGAAAGTTCCTGAACAGAACACCAATATCTTAGGCTCTAAGATCAAGAATTGACAAATGGGACCTCTTTAAATTACAATGTTTCTGTAAGGCAAAGGAAACCATCAAAAGTACAAATTGGCAACCAACAAATTGAGAAAAGATCTTCACCAACCCTACATCTGACAGAGGGCTAATATCCAATATATACAAAGAACTCAAGAAGTTAGACCCCAGAAAACCAAATAACCCTATTAAAAATTGGCGTACAGAGCCAAACAAATTAATTTTCATCTGAAGAACTTTGGATGGCTGAGAAGCATCTTAAAAAATGTTCAACATCATTATTCATTAGGGAAATGCAAATCAAAACAACCCTGAGATTTCACCTCTCACCAGTCAGAATGGCCAAGATTAAAAACTCAGGAGAAAACAGGTGATGGCGAGGATGTGGAAAAAGAGGAACACTACTCCACTGCTGGTAGGGTTGCAAATTGGTACAACCACTCTGGAAATCAGTCTGGTGGTTCCTCAGAAAACTGGGCTTGTAACTTCCAGAGGACCCTACTATACCTCTCCTGGGCAAATACCCAGAGGATTCTCCAGCATTGTAATAAGGATACATGCTCTACTATGTTCATAGCAGCCCTATTTATAATAGCCAGAAGCTGGAAAGTATCCAGGTGTCCCTCAACAGGGGAATGGATATAAAAAATGTGGTATATTTACACAATGGAGTACTATTCAGCCACTAGAAACAATGAATTCATGAAATTCTTAGACAAATGGATGGAGCTGGAGAACATCATACTAAGTGAGGTAACCCAGTCTCAAAAGATCAATCATAGTATGCACTCACTAATAAGTGGATATTAGCCTAGAAACTTGGATTACCCAAGTCATAATCCACATATCAAATGATGTCCAAGAAGAATGGAGGAGTGGCCCCTGGTTCTGGAAAGGCTCAGTGTAACAGTATAGGGCAATACCAGAACAGGGAAGTGGGAAGGGGTGTATGGGGTAGCAGGGGGAGGGAAGAGGACTTATAGGACTTTCGAGGAGTGGGGAGCCAGAAAAGGGGAAATCATTTGCATTGTAAATAAAAAATATATGGAATAAAAAAATATATACCATGAAAAAAAAAAGATTCAATACTTACTCTCTAAGGTTTGGTAACATTCACATGCATGCCCCCTAAAATTAAATTCTCCAAAATATGGTTGTCATTGTCAGTGGAGACATATTCCCAATGTTCTTTTTGATAAACTCATAGCCCTCAAACTCCACAACTTCAAAACAGATGGTACTCCTCCCCATGGCTGGCTATAGAGGTTGGTCATTGTAGTGGTTATTTTTTGTTTGTTTGTTTGTTTGTTTTGTTGTTGTTGTTGTTGTTTTGTTGTTTTTTCTGTAGTAGATTTTTCTGAACTGTAGGGCACTGCCTTGTAAAAACAAAGAAAAAAAGCTCTTTGTTTTCTGAATCCTGGTGGTTCTGATTTACTATCCCTATACCATATTCCAGTCAATAATGTGTATTCTGCAATGTCGAGCATTCACCAAACCAGAATATGATGAGTGTTAACATGTGTGCACATTTCCCAAAAAGGAACTTCAGCTGCAGATCCACCTACTCTTCAACCAGAGAAAAGCTACTCGTCCACAGTGTAACCAGCCAATGGGCCAAGTCACCATAGCACTGGCCTTACATTCTTATAACTTTTTCCATAGTAGTTTGGGGCTCCCACCAGATAGCCATCATTAGGTCTTTCTAGAATATGCTCAAATCAGTTATTAATGACAGCACATTGCTAAAGTTATGATCGTTGTTCACTTCCTGTAACACATTCAGTAGCAGCATGGTACACATTTCACTTTTCACTTGGGTCTAAGGCAAAAGAATTGGTTGTTTTTATGTACTGTCTTGGTTGGTGTACTCTGCTCTGATCTTTTAATACTTCCTGAACTCCTCAGCTCTCTAGGTTCACTTCTAGAAAACATACATGTAGCTTTGAATATCATCTACAGGCTGAGATATCACAAACTTCTAGTTCCAATCCAGAGCTATTTTCATACCCTAGACTTAACCCTACTGCCATTGGACCTTAGAAATCTGGCAGGGATGTTGAATTTAGCAATCCAATTATTTATTCCTAGTCCCACTTCTTTATTCTATATTTTTGTGTATGATCCCTTTGCTTACCATTTGTTTAAACCAGAAATCTTAGCGTTAATGATGACTGCCTGTATTCTATTTGAGTCCTGTCTGATCTGACTACTTATCATCTCCATTCCTATTAGCATTTGCTAGAGACTCCAGATCAGTTTCTCAGCTTCCTTTCTATTTTTATAGGGTTCATACTCTATTAATAAGCGGGAAATAGTTAGGTAATAGGTAGTTAATACTTAGATAACAAGTTAGTTCCTGGCATTCATCAACTAAAGTTGTCCTCAACTTTCCCATGAACTCAGATTCAGATCAGCATTCAGGAAATGAGGAGATAGCTTAGTATGTAGCATGCTTGTCATACAAGCATTCAGAGCAGAGTTTGGTTCCCAGAAAGGATGTAAAAAGACTGTGTGTATTGTGGCAGCAGGGATAGGAGGATCTTTCATGTTCCCTGGACAGCCAATCTAGCTGAAATTGCAAGAGGCAGGTTAAGAGAAAAACTCCATCACAAAAATATAAAGTAGAAAGTGATTGAGGAAGCCACCAAGCATCAACTTCTGGCCTCTATAAGCTTGTGTAAAAACACATGCTCATATAAACCCAGATGCACACACACACAAAGTATTGCACTATACATATATTGTGTTTCCTGATTCCTCCCCAGTTCATCTCATCCATTTCCCCATCCTCCTCTGCAAAAACAGCCTTCTTATTCTTTTCAGTTACACAAGGGGTTCTGTCACCAGCTTTGTCACCTTGTGTTCTGCCACTTCCCAAAATAGCCTGCTTGGATGTGACCTCCTCAGAGACTTTTTCTAGATCATTTCATATAAAATAGTGCCTCTCATCCCTCTTCACATCTAATATCTGCTTTATAATTCTCTGGAGCAAACCTACATACCACCAGGTTACCTATTGGTTCACCAATTCTTCATCTGTCACTCTTCATTTCAATAGCAACTTCCAAAAAAGTAGGACTTTAGCTGTCTTGTGGTTTCAGTAGGAGGTTAATGTTACTCAAATTGCCCCAGCTGTGGTGATGCATTTTGTTTACTACCTGCCCCAATGTACTGGATTCCGGAAAGTAAAACACACACACACACACACACACACACACACACACACACACAAAGAGAGAGAGAGAGAGAGAGAGAGAGAGAGAGAGAGAGAGAGAGAGAGAGAGAGAGAGAGAGAGAGATTTATATTTATTATGCCTTAATCAGCTCTATGATTGGGCCACTCCCAAGCATACATGTGGATAACACCTCCCTTCCAATACTCCTGAGATATTACTTACTAAAATCTATATTCCATCTTTGATATTCTAGACCCAATTTGGGGTTGGAGCTGGACCCCAGTCCCAAGCATACATGCTGATAACACCTCCCCTCCAATACTCCTGAGATATTACATACTAAAATCTATATTCCATCTTTGCTGCCCTAGACCCCAATTTGGGTGCTCTTCCCTGAATCTTATATGATTGGTATACTATCACTTTTGCAGCTCTCAAGCCTGGACTTTATTCCTGTCCTAGACTGGAAGCAGTTCTTCTTCTTCTTCTTTTTCTTCTTCTTCTTTTCTTCTTCTTCTTCTTCTTCTTCTTCTTCTTCTTCTTCTTCTTCTTCTTCTTCTTCTTCTTCTTCTTCTTCTTCTTCTTCTTCTCCTTTTCCTCCTCCTCCTCCTTCTCCTCCTCCTCCTCCTCCTTCTTCTTCTTCTTCTTCATCATTGTCTCCTCCTCCTCCTCCTCCTCCTCCTCCTCCTCCTCCTCCTCCTCCTCCTCCTCCTCCTCCTCCTCCCCCTCCTTTTTCTCTTCATCCCCTTGTCTTCCTGTCCAACCATTAGATGCCTGCAACTTTATTTAACAATCAGAAAGAATTAGGGGCAGGGATTCTCAGACTCTTACATACAAATTCTTCTGCAATTTTGGGAACCCAATTAACATAATAGAAGCACACACACTTTTAAAACAATCTAAAATGCTCTGTTGTTATGGCAACAAAAGTTCTCCAACTGCCTAGGAAGGGCAAGGACATACAGAGACAAAAGTTGTGTTGTAGCTCTGTATCAAAGAGCTACCTAACTGGTGTCTGGTGGAAACTCCCACATACCCTAGTATGCTCCCCATAGCCTGTTTCTCTTTATGTTTACCTGATTCTTCCCAGTACAAATTCTAGTGCTTTTTCATCTGTGTGACCAGTCTCTGTGCTTAAGACCTTGTGTCTTCAGTCTCAACCCCAGCATTGTTCAATCTACCTTTATGCACTCTTTCCAAATAAGCTGCTTCAAGAACTTGTTTCAAGTATCTACAACAGTGAATCCATGCTCAATGAAGCATTGACCTTTGTTCCACTATTGCACTTCAAGCCACAGTCTCCAAGAGAATTAATCTACATTTCATGTTTCCACTTCTTACCATAATTCAGTTGCTTCGGTCAATATCTTGCTGGCTAGCAAATATTACCACTAACTACTCTTCTAAAAAAACACAATGCATACATTAGTATCCTTACGAATATTGATTTAGGTTCCTTTTGGTAGTGATTCCCTTTTATCTTTGGCCGTATTTTCTTCAGCTGTTTTTTTCCAAGTTTGTCCATATTGTCCTCTTGGCTCCATAAGATGTCCTATCCACTGAAAGTCCTGTCACATGCTACTTATCTTTAATAAAAATAGAATCAAATCCAGAGTCTTGGGCATACTGCTCAAGTGTTGCACTACTGTGGCACATCTCCATCTACTGACAATATCAGTTTTATGGATTCAACTACTGGCCAAAGTTAGTGTCAAACCTAAGTATTCAAACCTCCATGTATAATTCAACCTAGCAATTTCTTGTGCATTCTGCATTCTATTAAAGTCAATTTGCATTCCCTCAGATCTTTTACGACCATGCTTTTTTATCTGGTTAGAATAATAGCAGGCTTCCATCTACTTAATCCAGGAATCTGGTTATTACTGTAGATTTCTCTCCTCTCTTCTAGATTCAACTAGGTATCTATTCCTTGAAATTCTGTTTTCTATCTTTAAAGTCTTTTTGTTGCTGGATTTTCCAAGTTATCTCTTACCTTCTTATTTACTTCATCTTATATCTAATTTTCTTGGTCATGTTTCATTTTCCACTAAACCTTTAAAATGTGGCTTTCAGTCACAATGCGATTTTTGTCAACCAGAACACATCTCTTTGATCATCTCTTGCTTTTCTCTTTCTACCACACTGTCCCTGTCACTCCATATTCTATGGATAGACTCTAATGATTTCAGGTTCATCCAAGCCTCCATGACATTGCTTAGACCACCTGTAATTTACTGGTTCCCTGGCCTATTGTGACTTCAGCCAACAATGCTCTTCTTTCTATCTTTAACAACTGTATTAGCAACTTTTTGTTGCTGTGATAAAATACAATAACAAGGACTTATTTTGGTTTCTGGTTTCAGAGAGGTAGAGTCTATCATAGCAGGAAAGGCAAGCTGTAGTAGCATAAGGAAGGAGCAGAATACAAGAATACAAAGAGGAGGAGTAAGCTTATACACCCTTAATACCCTCCCACGATGACATACTTTCTCTAGTAATACTGTACCTCCCTAAGTCATCTGGGGTATTACCAACTGGAAAACAGGAGCCTATGACTAGGAAGACATTTCTCTTTTAAGCCACCACAATGTTGCAGAGCCACTGCATTCTTGAAACCTTTAATGACTGTTCTCATCTAACTCCTTTGTTCCCCTATTCAGCAACCCTGGGCTTTTAACACTATACTACCTGAGAGCTCTTAAATCAAATCCCCATATTGAGTCATTCACAAGGTCACTGTGCCAGTTCTCAGACACCACCATCTTGAATTTGCCTAGTGCCTGCAAAGATCTTAGTAACTCTGCATTATTAACCTCCTAAGTATTGTGATAGGTGAAATGCTAACTTTGAGAAGCCCATGGAAATGTCAGGAGAGACTGCTACTCCTTGGTAGGATGTCTTCTACAGTGTATCCAAAGCAGCATTGCTTTTGCCCAGCTATGGACTGAATCCAGAAAAAAAAATTGTTTGTTATATACAGGATTTCTCAAATTTGCTGCAGGTTGACTAGTTTTCATTTCACCTAACACATTAACATGTGTTTAATACCTACCTGATTCTTGAATACAGTTGATTTCATGACCTCCCCCCAATTAAAATAAATTCAAGATTATGCATAGAAGAAAATGAGAGGCCAGGCGGTGGTGGCACACACGTTTAATCCCAGCACTTGGGAGGCAGAGGCAGGTGGGTTTCTGAGTTCGAGGCCAGCCTGGTCTACAGAGTGAGTTCCAGGACAGCCAGGGCTATACAGAGAGGCTCTGTCTCGAGAAAACCAAAACCAACCAACCAAACAAACAAAAATAGAAAAAAAAATGAGAGAAGGTACTTCTTTACTGTATAGCAGTTATAGGAGGAGATATTTCAGAACTGAACAGCGTAGGTTTTTAGGTAGAATAACTAATTTC